>NC_056749.1:110121503-110141503 GCF_019279795.1 Protopterus annectens
AGAAGAGAAGACTCTCTGAGCTTATAGAATACTAAAAATAAAGCCATCATGTAAGCCATCAGTCCTGAAAATGTATGTAAATAATATTTAAAATTTAAAAAAATGTTATAAAATGTTATCTTTTTTAAATATAGCTCTGTTGCATTTATAGTTATGATCATATTAACATAGTAATAATAACCCAAATGAAACAGCTTTTGCATTCTGCAAATCTAGAAGTCATTGCCAATATCCTGGTTCTTTGAGACTGAGCTAATCTGACACTGTCTACGGAGGGGCTTTCCAAGATGGCAGCAGATCAGTTGCAGCTGTTTCACATGTCTTTGACGTCATTGCATACTGGTATTTATAGTAATACTAATATCATTCCAGACTTGTAAGTCTAATACTGGCTACATCATATAGTGTTGGTTTATATTTCCCTACCTGATCTGTATCCCCATATCTTAAAATGCTAATTTTGCCTTATTGCTTTCACTTCTCCTTTTCTTTGACTACTCTGTGATGCAGTTCAAACCTGCTGGAATACGGTCATGTTCATTATCACGTGTCTCACCTTTGGAATTTACTTATTTAAGGTTCTGAAGTTTTGAATCAGGACTGGGCCCACTCTTTATAATTCTACCTAATCCTGGTGTCATCTATGAAAGCAAAGCCTTCGTACATAAATGGCATGGCTAGTGGTTCTGGTGGTGATTATCATTATGTTCTATAAGGATTCTTGAATGTCCAAAAGGCAGGAAACATAAGTCTGTTTGTAATATAAATATTGGCTGATACCAGGCTATATGTAGACCACAGTCAGAAAAAAAAATATATATATATATGTTTAATATTAATAGGAACTTATATAAAAACAAATCGTATCTATCAATAACATACAGAAAAATAAATATATGTTTTAACATAATGTGTTAGCTGTCATCCTGTGATGGGTTAAAATGTTGTAAAACTGAAGTGACATAATGTAAATAATATTCATGTAAACAGAGTACTGCAAATAAACAATATTGTTTTTTTAAGACATGTACATTTGTATATTAGATAGAGAGGTTTCCCACAGGAACTATTGTTAATTAGCAAATATACAAGGACTGGCCATTATTATTCAAAACTGTGCACGCTGATTGGCCAGCCCAACCAGCGTGCCCGTTGTAAATCCCACAATATACCAACGGAAAAAGGTCCGGTCACCCGGACTTCTTTCAGTTCGTATATTCCAAAACTTTTATTTTTTTTTCAACAAAAATGTAAAAAAAAAACCTATAGTTCATACTCCGGACATACCCGAGAGGCAGGATGAAGGAAATACAAAGAAAATCAGTACGTTATTTAAAAGTAAAGACTCGCACCTGATTTTCTTTGCATTTCCTCCATTCTGTCTCTCTCTCCTACCCCTAAAGTAGCCCAAACTTTTTTTTTTAATAATAAAAAAAAAAATAAAACAAAAACAGAGCAACGGAGACTTTCTTTTCTTCATTGCTTCCTTTTCAAAGCATTGATGTACCGGGTATACATGGGAATGCAAGTCCCATACGCGTGCACAGTACATCAGAGCAACGCAGCAGTATACCACCAGCCATGGAAGAACAGTAATGCGCCGTTATACAAAGACGTTATTTAAGAAAAGTTAAGTATTATTTTCTTAAATAATGTTATTTCATAATAGCAATAACTGACTCTGTGGTTGTGGTATATTGAAATTTACCCACAGTTGGCTTTATTTAATCACTCGGGCTTCGTCCCTCATGATTAAACCACACCAACTGTGGGTGAAGCTTCAATATACCACACCACATCGTCGGTTATTGCTTAATTATATTACTAAAATGATTTGTAGAACAGTGGGCTGTCCCTGTCAGACATAGAAGTTGGCCTCTACATGAGCAGGGAACTTGTGTCTTGACCAGCAGTTCTGGGGAGTGTGTTACAGCAAAAAAAGTAATTCCTGACAAACCTGAAGATGACTGAACATCTTCTGCTAAGACTTCAGAAATAAAGGAGCTGACTGAAAGTGTTATTTGACCGTGTTAAACTGATATTAGAAGCTGTTTTTTTTCTTTGAAAGAAAAACAGAAAGTCTGCTTTTTGTAGTGTCTGTTGTTTCATTTGTATGTACACGAAAAGCCTGTACCAGTATTTGCCTTCTATTCAATATAGTATGATTATATATATATTTTTTTATATATACACACACAACACACTGGTTGACAGATGGGTATGTAGATATAAATAGATTTGTGTTGAGTTTCCCTTCCCTTTTCTTTTGTTTAACTTAGACATTCCCCATGTTTACCACCTCAAGGTTTTGGGCAACTCCTATGTTTGATGCCTCATATTTTATTTGCATAGCTTTAATGACACATTGTGTTTGTAGAGCTGTAACGGCACATATTTTATTTGCAGAATTCATTCATACGCTTATTGTTTTAGGTTACCCTGTTTGTGTCCATGCCTGGTCACCTTCATCAGAATTCGTTTGACATCTGATTTGCATCATCATTTTGGAGCACAAAGTTCTAATGTAAACGTTTCCTGGGTCCAATGCTTTGGTTAACAGTATTTATTGGTTGGGGTGATCAATAGTAGCCAGACATTCTGCCTTCTCAGGCTGTTTTAGGGTCCCATAAGTATGATCATTTGGTAAGCAAACTTATGGAGACTTACGTGTCCGATGATGTGGTAAGCATTTATGTCATTATAACAATTCAATTTTCTGCAGTCTTTGCGAACTAATGTACTATTACCATTTAAAGAAACAAACACACTGGATGAAAGCAAAGGGCAACACCATGATCACAGTGGAGTGATTATTACTGTGGCTTTGATGGGGTGGGAATAATGTATGTACCTGTCAAAGTCACAAGGTGAAACGGGTCTATATCATATGTTCAAAATTCCAAAATATCCAACACCATAAGTTTGAACTTGGAATTTTCGAAATATGATAACATCGAACACTCAGAATAGCGAATTTTTTTCCCAGGTAAAAAATTTGCTGTTCTGAGAAACATACACACAACAGAAGCACACCAAAATAAATAAACCACACACATACACTTAACAAAACCCTACTTCTAACCCTACACTAAACCGTACATACACTCCTGTCTATCCACTAACCTTAACCTGCACCCTATCCCTAAGGTCCGTAACTATTGCACACATACCCTACGAAACTATACACAAACAAACTAATTAATACACAGATGGTGCTGCGGTAGCATTGTCGCCTCACAGTTAAGACGTTGTCCTGTTCGATTCTCAGCTAGAGTGTCTTCTGTGTGGAGACATACGTGAATGGGTGTACCTTCGTTGAAGGTTGTGCGTCAGGGCCGGCAACTCGGCACGTAAAAATCTACTGCCAGTCATTAGCAGACCGGAGTTCCGCTGTGGCGACCCCTAACCGTGAAAAACCGAAAGATACAACAACATGTACAGTTAACAAAACCCAACCCTACACTAAACCATACATACATTCCTAACTATCCACTTACCTTAACCCGCACCCTAACCCTAAGGTCAGTAACTATCACACCACAGTGGAAGAAATAGCGAAGCCATGGAATGGTCCACCGAAATCTCGCCCTAAGTAAGAATTCGATGTCCCTGGGCTTCACTATTTTTGTCCTTCGATGTAGTGGGTTCGATATTATAACATTCAAAGTTTTACAACTTCGATGTTATAATATAGGCCCGGTGAAATATAGTAATGTGGCCATTTGCCCCTTTTTACTTTAATTACAAGCTAACGTCAAAAGGTTATATAAAGGGCAGCTATCTTTGGAGGAGTAGCAATGCAGGCCATGTGAAAGTGCATGGTAGTCATACAGTATCTGTTGAAGGATTATTGAAATGTCGTATGCAAGGGCAGGGTATATGTAATCAACAAGCTGAAACCAGTATACCTGTCACCTTTTTTTAATCATTTGACATCAGAAATCTGTACATGCATTTCACTGATTCGGAGGATTCAGGCTATGTGCAAAAGTAATGGCAATGAACACTGGTAACAAAAGTGAAACAGCTTGGTTGGGAGACTATTTACATATGCTTCAGAGCAACAGTTTGAATTGCACATCAGAGATGTATGTCAAAAGTGACTATATTTTTGGAGTAGGGGTAAGAGGTCATACTGTGAGTGAGAGCACAGATCAATTATGTGATCTGTGTTGAAGGATCATTGATACAATTGTCAGGGGGTGTATGCATGCATGTGGATTTTTGCCCACATCAAGTTGAACTATGTTATCATGACCGATGTATATTTGCCTTTCTTCACATGAACTATATTATTGTGACTGATATATATTTGCCTTTCTTCACAATCAGACATCAGAAATGTGCATAGAAAGTGGCAATCATTTTGTGAATGTGTTTTGAGAAAGCAAATGACTGTTACATGGTTTGTATTAAATGATTATTGATATGGATTGCTGGGGTGGGAAGGCAATGCATGTTTCAAAGAGAAACAAGCTGAAGGAAATAACATTTTTGTACCTGCTCCACTGTCAGAGCTACATACCCTTTCTCTTTAGGCATGCATTCCACTTTGATAACATATTAATGAAAGGAGTTGAAGCTAGTGATGTTCATCATGTTTCACTGTTGCAGTCATTACACTTGGGTTATCCTGCTGGCAGGTGACCCGCAGTCGGCCCGAGTTCCAAAGTCTTGGTCCGGTGTCGGTTGCTGTCGCCTCTTCCCTGACGTCAGTGCGCCAGGGGTATAAAAGTTGCAACCGACGCCATTTTCTTCAGTCATTCTTGCCGCGCGGTGCCCGAAGAAAAAGCAGTTCGCAAGTGCCGGTCGGCCGACTCCTGAGATTTTCAAAATTGAATTTCAGAACCAAAGTCTTCAATAAAGCTAAGTACCCCGTTGAGGAAACTTTTTCTTGCTCCAGACAGATGTCAGTAAAAGTTAATAATTGTATTTCTTGTGGAAAGCAAATACCTCATAAGGACTTTCACTCTTACTGCATTCCTTGCCTTGGCCCTGATCACGACGTTACTAGTTGTCAGTTTTGTGCTAGATTCAATAAACGCACTATTAAACATCGGTTTGAATTTGCTTTACATTATTTTGGACAAAGATTTAATTATATAATGCCGTTGGATCAACAGACAACCGGAATGTATAAAAAACGCAAAGACAAAGAAAGAGACAGGCATCCGAGGTCCAAAACCGACGACGAAGCCTCTACTAGGCCAGTCGCCGGTTCGCAGGTTCTCAGTGAGGTGCTTTTGCAGCCCCTGACACCCGCTACCTCAGAGCCACAGGCTGTAACCGACAGCCACGTGGAGGCCTCGACGCCTGTGGAAACTCACGGTATTGGGCCTACGGAAACTATACCCTCAGATGGGTCCGGAGCCGCTGAGCAGGCACTGGCTTCTGAGGGCATCTTCAGACCTTCACAGCTTACAATTAAGGCTACTACAGCAGCAAAGGCAAAGTCAAAGACAAGGAAACAAGTGCAGCATTCTCCAGAACAGTCATCCATGCCAAAGAAACAGATGCTTAAAATGGCCGAATACCTTATTTCTTTAATCAGGGGATCCCATCCCCCTCCTGACAAAAGGCCTAGGCAAGACACTGATAATGATTCCTCTGATCAGGTTTCCATTTCCTCTGATTCTTCTTCTGATCAGGGCTATTCTGTCCCTCCTTATGTAGACTCTGATGCTGAAGAGTCCATTCCTTCAGCCTCACCGCCTGAGGATTATTCTTTTGGGGAAACTCTGCACACCATGAGGGAGCATTTCCACTGGGAGAGCCAGGATTACTCAGAATCCAAGAAAAGGCTCAGAGATTTCCTTTTATTGCCTCAGCACAGGCCCCTGGCTATCCCCCCTGTGCTTGATATTGTAGATGATATTTTTTCTGAATCCAGTCTGTCTCCAGATTCTTTACCCCCTGCACCAGTAAAGCCAGACAGGTACTACAGGGTCCGTGACTCTCATAAATTTCTTTACAAAAACCCCGCTGCGGACCCAGAAACAATTTCTCAGGGTCCTAAAGGGGTTAAAGCTTCCACTGCCAAAAATCCTGTCCCCTCAGATAGGGATTCCAGAGCTCTGGACAGATGGGGTAAAAAAGTTTACACTTCTGCTACTGTAGCTGTAAGAGCTTTAAACTGTCAGTTTCACATGCTTAAATATCAGCAGTATCTCATGTCATTGTTAAAGCAGAAAATGGTTACAAATGTAGAAGGTCCTGACTGTAAAGAAATGCAGGATTTATTGCATGCAGTCGAACAAGTGGGAAAGCATACTCTGCAATGTGGTTTTGATTCATTAGAGGCTTCTTGTAGAGCCGCAGTTACAGGCTCAGTTATTCGAAGACATGCTTGGTTGAAAGAACAAAGTTTACCTGACCATGTTAAGGTAAAATTATTTGATGCTCCACTACAGCATGATACTTTGTTTGGTGTTAAGGCAGAAGAAGTGTTAAAGAAAATGGAGGATAAAGCAAAGTCAATGCAAACGGTGAAAGATTTCTTACAGGTTCAACCACCTAGATTTAGCAGAAACTGGCGTTCAGAAAATTGGTCCTTTCCAGTGTCAGACAGGCCACAAAGAGGCAGATACAGACGCCCAAGAGGCAGATCTCAGCCCCAAGACTACCACAGACCTAAACAATGGGGTGCTTCAACCCCCAAAGGAGGAGGAGACAAATCACAACCTTATAGGAAACAGTCACAATGACTTCCCTCTGCAAATGCCAAGCTCTTACCAGTTGTCAGCACCCCTAGGGGGAAACCTAGCACTTTTCTCAAACAATTGGCACATGATCACCCAAGACCAATGGGTGCTGAATATAGTTTCTCAGGGGTACAGGTTCCTCTTCCACACACTTCCAAAACTAAAAGGTATGCCAAACCTGCCACAAAACCAATGGGCAGAGGCACAAAACCAGATTGCTGCTCTTATGGATATGGGAGATATTCAAAAAGTTCCACAAGAAGAACAGGGACAAGGATTTTACTCAAGACTTTTCTTAGTACCCAGAAAAGACAAAGCCTGGAGACCAATACTGGACCTGTCAATCTTAAATACCTTCCTGGATGTTCCAAAATTCAAAATGTTAACACTACAACAACTTCTGCCCATGCTGGACAAGGAGGCTTGGCTAGTTACTTTGGATCTCAAGGTGGCATACCTGCACGTCCCAATCAGACAATCGTGCAGAAGATACCTCAGATTTATAGCAGGCTCAATGCATTACCAATTCTCTGCACTGCCCTTTGGCTTATCTACTGCACCCAGGGTCTTCACAAAATGCCTGGCACCAGTAATTGCATTTTGCAGACAAAAAAGAATTCAAATATATCCCTACTTGGACGACTGCCTTATTCAAGCAGAGAGCAAGGACATTCTCCTAAAACACCTGGCATTTGTAAAAAGATTACTAATTTGCCTAGGGTACACAGTAAACGAAAAGAAATCAAAACTAGTGCCCTCTCAAGAGATAATATTCCTGGGTGCAAGCTTAAATACAACTGCCCAGATGGCTTATCTCACGCCAGACAAACAAAGGCAACTGACTCATTACTTTCAAATGATGGCAAAAAAGACCCAGCTCCCTGCAAGAAAAATTCTGCAGGCCCTGGGTTTCATGGCATCCTGCATTCTGCTAATTCCATATTCAAAGCTGCATATGAGGAAACTACAATGGTATCTAAAAAGTGTTTGGACTCAGCATTGTCACAGCCTAGAGACAATCATAACCTTGATCCCCTGCCTACAACAGGAGTTTCGATGGTGGCCCCAGGCCTGTCACCACAACAAGGGACAGCCTTTCACCTTACCAACAGCCAGGCAGACATTAACAACGGATGCATCGGATTATGCCTGGGGAGCACATATGGCAGGAAAATGTATTCAGGGTACGTGGCCCAGGGAACAAATGCATCTTCACATCAATCAAAAAGAGTTGCCAGCTGTACAAAATGCCCTGACAGCCTTCAAGGACCTAATACATCCAGGACAACTATTAATAAAGACGGACAATACCACAGTTATGTGGTACATAAACAAGCAAGGGGGCATAAATTCCTACCCCCTATGCAGACAAGCCATGACATTGTGGAACACAGCACTGACCTACCAGGTACATCTGCAAGCACAATTCCTGCCAGGGACAAAAAATACACTGGCAGACGAACTAAGCAGAAATCTCATGGATCCTCATGAATGGAAGCTACATCCACAAGTGTTCAACATGATAACAAGGGAGTGGGGACGCCCAGACATAGATCTTTTTGCCTCCCCTCACAATTATCAAATACAGACATTTTGCACAAGGATTTATCACTCTCAAGCATGGAATGTGGATGCTCTATCATTCAGCTGGAAAAACCTGACAGTCTATACCTTCCCTCCGATGCCTCTTCTCACCAAGGTACTTCTAAAAGTCAGACAAGAGAGGCCAAAAATGATCTTGATTGCACCAGACTGGCCACGCCAGCACTGGTATCCAATACTAAAGACTTTGTCCCAAGGCCCACCTTGGCCTCTTCCTCAAATCTCTCATCTTCTGACACAGCAAAACAATCAGATTCTGCACAGTCAACTCAGAACATTACACCTGTCAGCATGGCGAATAATGTAGCCACTCAGAATGCACCTCTCTCTAAAGCTGTTATGGATGTAATTTTGGAAGCCAGGAGAATCAGCACTAGGAAATCTTATGCAGAAAAATGGAAGAGATTCCGTGCTTGGAACCAGGCACAAGGGCTTGACCCACTGGTCCCTAATATACCTCAGATTTTACAATACTTGACTGAGATGTTGGACAAAGGCCTATCTTTTTCATCTATTAAAATCCATGCGTCTGCCATTTCAGCTCATTACAATGCGGACCCTCCTATTTTTTCACATCCTCTACTACGACAGTACCTCAGAGGGGCAAAGAATATAAGACCCCCTAGAAGAGCTCCAGTACCTACTTGGGACCTCAATTTTGTTTTAGAAAAACTAACACTGCCTCCATTTGAACCAGCCAGCACAGCTGACCTTAAATTCCTGTCATGGAAAACTGCTCTGCTCCTAGCAATAACTTCAGCAAGAAGAGTCTCAGAGTTACAGGCATTGATGGCTGTAGAACCTATCCTCATTTTTTATCAAGACAGGGTTTCTCTTAGAACAAACCCAACATTCATGCCAAAAGTGGTCTCCAATGTGGCCTTAAACCAAACCATTCATTTGCCTACTTTCTACCCAAATCCCCAGAATAAAGGGGAAAGACTTTTGCACGCTTTGGATATACACAGGCAGCTACGATTTTACTTGGACAAAACAAAAGCTTTCAGAAAAACTGAACAACTGTTTGCAGCATATGCTGCAGGATCACAAGGAAAGCCTATTACAAAGCAGACAATCTCCAAATGGATAGGACACTCCATCCGCTTCTGTTATGCACAACATGGCAAATCTGTGCCTAAGGGCATTAGGCCTCATTCTACCAGAGCAGCAGCCACTTCAGCAGCTTTCCTCAGAGGGGTACCAACCAAAGACATTTTAGAAGCTGCAACCTGGAGCTCAGTGTACACTTTTACCAAGCACTACCACCTACCTCTCTATTCCAAATCCAGAGCAGGCTTTGCCACCGCAGTTCTGCAGGGCTTGTTAGCCTCGCCAAATCCAATCTAGACCCAGCCACCCAACCTCAGCTTTGGGATTCTACCCAAGTGTAATGACTGCAACAGTGAAACACGATGAACATAGTACAGTTGTGTACCTACCATAAATGTAGATGTTCGAGTGTATTCACTGTTGCAGTCCAGGTTACCCACCCACCATCCCCCTCTTTGCTGGGACTATTCTGTACTGCTCAACTCTATACAACCTATGTGGTGTATTTGCTTGTAGATGAAAGAAATGTTTATAGCAATATATGCATGGTTGTTTGGCATATTTATATCTTTTCAGCCTTCCTATCTGGGGGCACCTGACATCTGGGGCAAGAAAAACTGAAGAAAACGGCGTCGGTTGCAACTTTTATACCCCTGGCGCACTGACGTCAGGGAAGAGGCGACAGCAACCGATGCCGGACCAAGACTTTGGAACTCGGGCCGACTGCGGGTCGCCTGCCAGCAGGATAACCCAAGTGTAATGACTGCAACAGTGAATACACTCGAACATCTACATTTATGGTACGTAAACAACTGTACTTTTGCTATTTCCAGAAACACAATGAAGTTATTCTACCCTGTCATATATTTCTATGGTCAAAGAAACCTTGAGACACTGCCACTTGGCCTTTTCTTTCTTCTCCATGTATAGAAAATCAAAATACTTCACAGTATCTGTGTATGTGTGTGTGTGTGTGTGTGTGTGTGTGTGTGTGTGTGCGCGTGCGTGCATACATGGGTGTAGGGCAAAAGGACCAGCTATATCAACACGCAGAATATTGACATAATATTGCCAAAACTACAGATATTGCTGAATTCTTTGCATGTTCCGAGGATTACCCCAGAGTGGAATGAACCAAAAGCAAGTATTTTTGCAGGGGGAAATGGCCCTCTGGGCCCCTCGTGCTAATTATTCATACTTATCGTGAGATCACACAGTCCCCAGGGAAGGAAATATTCCCTACCTCGACCAAATGGTGTTTACCAAACACACACACGCACATACACACACATGTATGTATATGTATACATATATATATATATATATATATATATATAGGTGGTGGTGCTGCGGTAGCGTTGTCGCCTCACAGTAAGACGTCCGGATCGACTCTCAGTTAGAGCATCTTCTGCGTGGAGACATGCGTGAATGGGCGTACCTTCGTTGAAGGTTGTGCGTCAGGCCTGGCAAGCCGGTATGTAAAAATCAACTGCCAATCATTAGCGGACCGGAGTTCTGCTGTGGCGACCCCTCACTGGGAAAAGCCGAAAGACACAAACATATATATATATATATATATATATATACATACAGCAGACTCTATTACGGTCTGTATGTGCAGAATATGAAACTTGAAGTGTTCAGATGATTTGAACTAAAACAAAACATTTTGGTGCTATATTTTTTCATCACTGCAGTAATAACAGCTTTTCTGTGAAATACTAAAAGATCATTTGTCAGGCTACCTCCTTAAAACCTGGATAACTTTAGTTTGACAGTATTGTGTTGCCAAGGCTGTGATACTCCTTCTGTTTAATCGATTAATTGTTTTTCTTTTTTTGTATAAAATGTTTGGTTATTTCTTACTTGCTCTTTTATCACTCCTTGAAGGCTTATGCCAAGGCGTTAGAGTTTAATAAACTGCACCGTGGGTCAACAGCCTCTTATTGTTTATTTTATTTCCTTCTGTTTAATCTTAGCTTTATAAGTTGTGGTTAATTGATATTACTGTAAATGTTGTGAGTTTTTCTAACTTGTACATCTTGCTATATGTCATTACTGGGTAAGTTCTTGAGGTTGGGCAGTCAGCTGGCTTAAGGATAGTGGAATAAGGCCACAAGGCCAGCCTGAGACCAATTACACCAATTAGTTGTGTGTTTTCCTGTCTCTTTTGTTTCATATCAATATATAAGTGAATAAAAATGTACATTGTTTTTGCTAGAGTGCAATAGTATATATTCCTAATACCTAATATGAAATAATCTTAAATGAAGGACACTGGAGATGGAGGGGGGAGTGTCCTACCAAAATGACCCAGACTGGGCCCTGCAGTTGCTAAGGCTAGCCCTGAATCCTGAAACATGTAATGATTTTGACTGCAGATTAGAAAAAGCAAGATGCCTTTCTGGAGTCTCATTTGTAACTAGCATCTGGCTGAAGATAAGTGAGAACATTCTTTTCCATATTATTGTGGTAGTTCTATGCTAGTTACTGTATTCCACTGAGGAAGATAAAGAGCAGATAAATCAGTAAGTTTTATAATGTAATATCTTCCAAATGAGGTATAATCTTAGTCAGATTCAGGCAGAACAAGACCTCTGCCAGCTTTTTACATATGAGCAATATAAATCAACGAGTAGACCACCCCTCCATTCTCCTTTGTCTCACAGCCTTCTGGAAAAGAAGAGGCTCAACAGCCACCATCAAGCCTGGTAGGGATTGCTGATGTGTTATGGGATAAAGGAGGGTCTGCATCCCCATATTTGGTAAGGTTTGAAAAGTAGTATGTAACAGGTAGTGGAGAAGGAACTTGTTTAGGCATGCCAGTTGGGAATGCATAGCCAACAGCATCAGAATGTTAGCTCTACATCTTACTTACCTCAAGGGATCCCTAGTCCAATATAAAAATAGGGTCACGAGGCCTTCTGTTTTACTGGGCAGATGATGGAGACCTACTCCAATATAAGAATAGGTTCATGAGCCCTTCTGTTCTACTGGGCAGGTGATGGAGACCTACTCTAATATAAGAATAGATTCATGAGCCCTTCTGTTCTACTGGGCAGATGATGGAGACCTACTCCAATATAAGAATAGGTTCATGAGCCCTTCTGTTCTACTGGGTACAGGTGATGGAGACATACTCCAATATAAGAATAGGTTCATGAGCCCTTCTGTTCTACTGGGTACAGGTGATGGAGACCTACTCCAATATAAGAATAGAGTCATGAGTCCTTCTGTTCTACTGGTCAGATTATGGAGACATACTCCAATATAAGAATAGGTTCATGAGCCCTTCTGTTCTACTGGGTACAGGTGATGGAGACCTACTCCAATATAAGAAATGATTATTGAGCCCTTCTGTTCTACTGTGCAGATGATGGAGACCTACTCCAATATAAGAATAGGTTCACGAGCCCTTCTGTTCTACTGGGTACAGGTGATGGAGACATACTCCAATATAAGAATAGGTTCATGAGCCCTTCTGTTCTACTGGGTACAGGTGATGGAGACCTACTCTAATATAAGAATAGATTCATGAGCCCTTCTTTTGTACTGGGCATATGATGGAGACCTTCTACAATATAAGAATAGGTTCATGAGCCCTTCTGTTCTACTGGGTAGATGATGGAGATAGAGTCCAGAAAGGAGCAAATTGCCTCCAGGCTGAAACACATTTCATATGCTTATCATTGTTATTATTATTATTATTATTATTATTATTATTATTATTATTATTTGATTACCATGAAAATCTAGCAGGGCAAAGCCCCTTTTTAGAGGATGCCAAGGGAGAAACACTCCTCATTACACACTTTATTACAGATACTGTAACATGAGCTAACAATAACATGCACTGCATAACACTGATATCTGTCTCTCTATATGTATATGTACAGCAGCTAATCACCATGTTATGTGTACAGCATTTACATCATACTAAAGTATACCTTGTTGCTGTTTGCGATATACTAATAGGGGAAGGACTGTATACTGAAGGGCATAATAATGTGGCAAGATTGTTGCACTGGGGATTGTGCAAACATTATGGTACTGAAGTGGCTGAAAAACACTGGAAACATGAGCCACAAAGCATCACAGAAAATGATGAAGTTTGTATCACACGGGATCATCCATTACCAACAGTTCAAAAGATAGATGTTATAAAACCGGATACAGTGGTCCATGAAAAGAAGACAAGACTGGCGTTGATCATTGAAATAACCACAAGCAGTGACTACAGTGTCTTGCGTACAGAGAGACACAAAGTTATAAAACATTAAGATCTGCAAGCAGAAATGAAAGCAACGTGGAAGAAAGATACCCAAATAGTTCCAACAGTAGTAGGAGCAATAGGTCGTGTATAAAAGAGTCTACAATCGTATTTATATATGTTACCAATCCATGCAGCTTCGTATGAATTGCAGAAGGATCATTACTGGGCACATTGTGGGTGCTGCGAAGAGCACTTTTGGCTGACATCAAAGATTGAAACAGTACTAATTTCATGAACTTAATCGTACTTTGATTTAGGAATGGGGTCCATTCCCATCATGGTATTAGAAACCCAAAAGATTTGGAGAAATTAAAAAAGTACACATAATTAAAAACATTCAGCATTATTTTATAGCCACATTGAAATTTTAGTATGCAGACAGCAGATGAGGCATATGCAGCTTTTATTGAACCCTTTATTCACTTGAGACATGTAAACAAGTTAGAAAGTGTGATGATTTTATGATATGCATTTAATTTGGCTGCACATCAAGTGGAGGTAATGGCAATGATAAAAGAGGTTAGGATTGTTTTGTTGATGTGTATGATTTAATTCAATTTTAAAATGTATATTCATGTCCATTACATATGAAAGACTTTCATGTAAGCCATCAGGTATTGCATAATTAATCAGAATTAATGTAACAGGGATAGGGCATACAGTGTATACCAGGGGTCTTAGTCACACGCTTAGGATGTCAAATGTCTAAACATCGACAACTTAAAATCACAAATGGACATTTCCACACAGAGAAACAAGTTGTTTGGCCGTTACGTGGATTTTGCCCTGTTTACAACGTAGAGCGATCTTGGAGTTAGTATATTTAGTTGGGGGGGCAGCCCCCTACATCGGGGGTGTGGGTGGCAAAGCCCCCCACTTGATTTCTGTTTAAAATTTTTTTTTTCACTTTGGCCAACGGCATTGTTTCCCTGTGTGGAAATGGCTGTTCGCGATCTTAAGTTGTCGACATTTAGGTGTCGACGTTTAGGCGTTTGACAGCCTAAGTGGTCGATGATGTAATATAGACCCTATACCAGAGTATTATGACATCATTCCAGTGATGTAAACCAGGCCAAAGCTATATGTTCTATCTGTTTCTCAGAGAAGATCCTTTTAAAGTCACTTAAAGCACAGACCTAGTTGCACTGTTACATTACATGAAGAATAGATACCACCGCCTCTCTACATATGAATCAAAAATGATCCTGAGAGGTCCCCATTTCATGAAGTCTAAAGAAAACGTAGGGCATGCCATTCAGTTTATCTGCTTCAGCAGAGGCTGCAGCCATTATTTCATGGTACTTGGTTGCATAGTTCATTGAACCTCATACGTATAGATCTTTGGGTAGTAATTGGTCAGAAAGTATTGGTGGCCATTTCAACATTGCCGTTCAGTGGTAGATAAAGCACAAAGGAAGGTTTAGTTTTCGTACTAAATTATTTGCTACTCACCCTATTCACATTGTAGAATCCCATCATATCGTTTCTATTGCTAAGCCAATAAAACTTTGCCTAATTCATCACATCACTTAGTTTTAAGCCGAGACAACCTGAGAAGATAAAATAATGCGCTACAGTCAAAGTTCCTGGGTGGTAGCTTCTTAGAACTGTCATCTGATGTCATACGTCTCTTGATGTCATACGTCTCTTGATGTCATATGTCTCTTGATGTTATACGTCTCTTGATGTCATACGTCTCTTGATGTCATACGTCTCTTTCCAGTACTCTTCTCTGCCTTGAAAACCTCACTCCCAGTAAACGTAACATTGCCTGTTAGCTCCTACTACCTGTGTGCATTGGGAGCTCTTTTTACTAAATCCCATGAAGTTTTCTTAGGTGGGTATGAAGACTGTTTCTTTATCTATCTGATCTGTGTTGACACTTCATAATTCTTCTTCCAAGGGAAATTCAACACATTCCTCTAGTAGTAGCTAGGGATCATACACATTAATAGATAGTCCTTCTCTAAACATAGCCACATTTCCATGATTTGATGCAGATATGGGCTCATCCAGGGTCACTGTTGTGCCCCCCCCCCATGCATCACTGCAGTTAGTTGGCTGCCTATAGTCACTTTTGCAGGCTTGTTTGTGTTAAGGTCATTGGTTCCCAGTGTCAAACATGCTGTGTTGCTTTTCCTTTCCACGTTCCCAGTAATAAAGTTCCTTTTCCATTTTACCAGAAAATGTGCATGTCCCCAAAAGAGGGATGTTTGCAGTGAATATGTTCTGTAGTCCTTTTTTGAGCAGCTTCCTTATCTCAGTCAGGAATGGTAACAGATGTCTTCAAGAATAATGTCCTTCTGCTACCACATAATGTGCCACCATAGTGGCAGTTCCTTCATGTTCTTTTGTCAGAAGCTGAAGACCAAAAAAAATAAAAATTCTTCCAGAGTTGAGGACAAAAGAAATAGTAATTGCTATAAGCAATTTTTTTTCTTTTCTACTAAAACACACACAGACACATATACTGCAGTCTTTGAAATAATGTAAGCAGCTGCAATCTCCAATGCTTGCAGCCTTGCATTTGCAAAGATAAATTGGCACTGGCACCCTATAGGAATGGCATTTACACAGCCATAATTGAGCTCACTGCTGCTTAAATGAGCACAAAAACTGCTTGCAGCAACTGATTGGCAACTCTTCTACAGTGCAGACCAAGCCCCTAAATAGCTTGTGCCCAGGGCAGCAGCCCCCTTCACCCCACTCTAGCTATTCATTTGTTGGAGAGTGGCAACCTGGGGTGCCCAACCTAGTTAAATATATAGTATTCTGTCACCTGGCGGCCTTGACTGTTTCTGGAACTAGCACCTTGCAGCCTTAGCATGTAAAACTTGCTGCTATGTTCCGGACTGCCCCCTGCAAAAACCCTTATTATCTATGTGTAGCCCTTACTTGGATTCCTTTGCTATGTTGGCTACATACTGGTCAGTATCAGAGTTGTCAATGTTACACCACTTCTGTAATCAGCCCAGCCTCCCAATCTGGGACAGCACTGTTTGCAAACAGACCTTACAGAAGAGACGTTGCCTTCTTACACCCACCTGTGTAGACAAATGCCACAGTCATTGAGTGCCTTTGGACTGTTTTCCCATATGATCCATGGACCAGTTTTAAGCATTCAGATAACAGTTTTAGCTTTCCCTAAATATGTTAAAGGCCTCATGTTGATACATGCATTCAAAGCTCTGTGCTTTATTAGAGCAATGCCACTAGTCTCTCTCATGCTAGTGACAACAGGGAAGAATTTAGCACTGAGCTCAGCATTACAGGATAGATAATAACCCTGTCACACAGTTGCATTTGGTGACTTGTCATGTCATAGTCATGCTGGAGTTAGCTTTCTATTTCCGACTGTCCTTTCTGCTTACATACATGGTTCAATGTGCTGCTTTCTGCTCATCTGCAGTCTCTTCTGGTGTCGGTCTTTACTCCATCTGGAAGAGATTCAGCTGCCTGTCTATCTCAGGATACCTCATCCTTTCTTTAACTCTGTTCTCCAGTATTCCAATTGTAGCCTGAATTTGTGTTATACACTTAATCAGTTTGTCTCCTCCACTGAAATCAGGCTATATTAATAGTTTCATCGGCATGAACATTATGTTCTAATATGGCTTCTATCAATTCCTTCCTTTACAAGCTTGAATGACAAGGCTTCCTTGTCCTGAGTTTCTTATTCATCTGGCAACAAACACCCTTCTAAACTCATAGATTTAAACCCTAAGTAGAGGGGCAAAACAGTTGCAGCAAAACTTTCCCTCTGATTACTTTTTGTTCAGATGATGTGAGTACATACCTCGTGTGGCAAACCTCATCTCTAGCATTTAGTCAGTCAGCTTTTCCAAATCATTCATTTTGTATCAGAAATTCTACTTTAAATCACATCAATGCTATAGAGGCATTTGTCAAATATATCATTAATGTGATCAATAAGGAAAGAGCAGGATCTAATGAAGTACTTTGACACTGTACTGCATGTAACTTCAACACAGACAGCAAACTGGTCTCATCCTCTGTAACAGACAGATATGTCACAGTCTGTCTAAACTGCTGTAAACTGTGCAATTAGCAGTTTATGATAAGTCCCTTGTAGCCTTAGGCAAAGAACACAAACAAGTTTGATCTTGTAAGTCTATAATGAAATGAACTGGTCACTTAACAGAATGTTCACTCGGTCCATCCATACATGAAACTCTCTATGTGTCAGTGGGGAATACTTCAGAGGAGTCCAATACCTTGCCCCCTTCCCTGTTTTTAAAATGCACACTTTTAGCAGTTTCTTTTATGTAAGATTGTTAGGCTCGGTATGACCTCCTGTATGCTATGCTCAGATGGTTCCTGTGTATCTGAAGTACCACACAGGTGACATCTGACACTAAGCACCTGTCCAGTCATCCATATGTCTGCAGTCATACACAGAGGGCAAAAGTCTTACTAAAAGTTGTTGAACGAGATGGTGTAGCTAAATTAAGTAGCCTCAGTAAACAAGCAATAAAAAAATCACACAGTCCAAACATAGCATAAATAACGCATTTTGCTAATTATGGCGATGTCATTTACAGATAATTAAAAAAGTAATTAGTTGAAGCAAATATTTACATAGAAAACGACAAACTAAAATAAGATTATCTGAATTACAGAATACTGATACGAAAGTCTTTGAAAGCTATCAAAACGTGTTTTTTTTCCACACTTGAAACTAGTGTCAGTCCTCCACCCCCAAAACGGAATCTTTCCAGTGCTTTCTCCATCCAGCCTTTCTACTGACTAAACCCAAGTCATGTTATTTCAAAGTTGGCAATGTTTTCAGAAAGATATGACTTAAGGAAACTCAAACTATGCAGTACATAATTCAGAAGGTAGCTGAAATAATCTCAATAGGGAGACGATACAGCCAAAAAATTGGTTGAAAGATATCAGAGGCTTCTTTCGCTTTCTCTTTTGTGTAACTCAAGACACATGCTATCTCACACAGCATGTACTTATCAGCAGAGAACAAGTCCATGGTAAGCATTCAGCAACTACTGTTTTTTTAAAGTGCTTATATATTTACTGGCAGTTTCCTTCACATGGCAGCATAGTTTTGAAACATTTGTTTTCAGTACCTGAACTGTGTTCATAGGCTCATAGCTAGTGACTGCTAGAAAACTGAGGAACCCAGAGCAATTTCTCAATTACTCCAGAATACTGTCTGTTAAGTGACATGCTCAGAATTGCACAGTAGGCAAATGGGGCCTGAGGGAATCAAACCCTGTACCACAGGAAGCAGCTCATAACAGTGATCTTCTTTGATAACTGCCAAATCATTTTAGATGTAGCTTTTTCAAAGGTGCCATAAAAGTGGCACAGTTTAAGCAAGAAAGCAAGAACTGCACCATGCCTTCAGTTCATATTTGCTCTCCTGTACATTGTCTTGCATACTGTTATTGTCACAGTCATGTTGATGCAGAATGGTGACCTCACCCATTGTATAGGTTCATAGGTTGGTACTAGGCTATCGGCCTTAGGGCCTATACAAGCCTAGCCATAATTTCCTGGCTATTTCTTCCCACACTATTTACTTCCCTGGACCACTGTCTAGCAGGGCGACTGACGTGATCCCTGAAGTGAATTTCCTTTCTCCCATCCAGTCAACAAGGTTCCTTTTGAAGAGGGCCAAAGAGGTGCTCTGCTTGACATGTATGGGCAGTCTGTTCCAGAGTCTGGGGAGTCTCTGGGTCAGGAACCTATCCCTCCAGCATGTTCTGTTTATTGTGATGACAAGGTTTAGATCCCTGGAGCGTGTGGCTCTGAGGGATTGGGATTTCTTTAAGTGTAGCATGTCCAACAGCTCTGGGTTTGACATGGCCTTGTATGTTAAAGCAGAGATCGCCTTGGAGTAGACAATATGTGACAGAGTATAGCTGGAGTTTTTTAAGGCGGTCAGCATAGGGCATCTGCTTTAGGCCTGTGATTCTTTTAGTGAGGTATTTCTGCTGCCTTTCCAGTTGTTGCAGATGTCTTGAGAGGTACATACCAAATGGGGTGTTGTATTCTATAATGGGACTAATGACGGATGAGTATAGTGGGACAATGACCTCCTTTTTTCTGGAAGAAAAGCCCTTAGTGATGAGATGTGCCACATAGAAGGATTTCCTGACTGTTGTGGCGTTGCGGTTATTGAAGGTGAGACCACTGTCCACCTGTGTCCCTAAGTCTCTTATCACACTTTCGGTGTTTAGTGTACTGCCACCTATGTGGTAATTCACGGGTACATGTTTTTTCCCAAAGGGGACAACTATACATTTCTTGGCGATGGGCTTGAGCCCATGGCTCTGGCACCAAGCATCTGTTTCTGTAAGGCCCTTTTGTAGAGTATTGACATAATTTGGGGA
>NC_056749.1:110169003-110236503 GCF_019279795.1 Protopterus annectens
AAGCCCAGCCAGTTTTATCCAGATTTTACTCAATTTTCTATCCTAAGGGGAAAGATAACAAGGGTCGGCAAGAATGGTTTTGACAAGTTTTTACAGGCTGTCTCTGTCCATAAGGTACATGGGTGCCACACCAGGAGACAAATTGCGATTTCCCATCCATCGGTCCAGATTGTGCTTGAAGATGATCAGGTGCAGGAAAAGTCCGTGCTCCAAAGGCAGGATAGAATAGACACTAATCTTTTGACAACTTGCTGGGAGACGAGATGCAGGCAGCAGTCTGACAGGAAAATGGCAAGGAAACATGTAAGCACACATATATCCTTGTTACAGCTGGTGATAAACTGCAAGTTGGCTCTGGGGAGAAGACCAGAAAAGGACCACTAGCATAATTACATTCATTGCTCTAGATAAGCACCAAACTGGTCTGCTTGAATGGGGTGAAATGTCAAAGTATTTCTACTTTCTGGCGATGTACTGTAAAATTTAGGACAAGACAAGGAAGTAAATTAAGAAGGAGCTGGACATTTCTGTAGCTTCTAAATGTATGGCACTGTTAGGCCCAGAAAATTAACCAGAAAATACTTATACTAGAAAAAACAACTCCATGGCAATTTTGTAATCTGTCAAACAAGTAAACTCACTTTACATACATGCCCCTTTACAGGGATAGTCCAGGAACATTGCTAGTCAAGTAATATGATCAAATTATACAGAAGGCAAGTAAGGCCTTGCTGAGTCTGATTATGGTGGCTGCCAAAAGAAGCAGTTACTCGAAAATGTAAATCAAAGTCTAAATGAACTGTACTAGAAGTAATGAATATAGTAACAAAGATAAAACAATTGGAAATGGGATCTTTAGAAAAGGGGAGGAGCAAATTACATAGAAAAAATGGGAATTGTGGGAACACTGCATACAGAATTATGTTTTGGGGGAGGAATGAGGTTTAAAATAAAGCAGGATGTGAATGAACTGTGTAATGGTTGACAGACAATGACTGGATAGATTATAAGTGATGTATAATGTTTGCAACTAAAAATATGTCAATATGGTCTTTCATTTATTTAAATGTATGATTGCCTATGTCATAAGTGATAATTTAATAAAGATGTTTCTTGTTTAAAAAAATTATAGTAGGCAGATGGGACCAGAGACATTCAAACCCAGGAGAACAGGAAAAAGCACATTAGCTGCATCTAGTCTTAATGCTTTGTAGTAGACTAGATTATAATTTATGAAAGGGCGGTAGTAAGAATCGGTGATGCCTTTATAGATGATACAGTGGTATGTGATGCTAGGGGTGCAAAGGTACATTAGCTGCACATAGTCTTAATGCTTTGTGGTAGACTAGAATATAATTTATGAAAGGGCGGTAGTAAGAATCGGTGATGCCTTTATAGATGATACAGTGGTATGTGATGCTAGGGGTACAAAGGTACATTAGCTGCACGTAGTCTTAAAGCTTTGTGGTAGACTAGAATATAATTTATGAAAGGGCGGTAGTAAGAATCGGTGATGCCTTTATAGATGATACAGTGGTATGTGATGCTAGGGGTACAAAGGTACATTAGCTGCACGTAGTCTTATTGCTTTGTGGTAGACTAGAATATAATTTATGAAAGGGCGGTAGTAAGAATCGGTGATGCCTTTATAGATGATACAGTGGTATGTGATGCTAGGGGTACAAAGGTACATTAGCTGCACGTAGTCTTAAAGCTTTGTGGTAGACTAGAATATAATTTATGAAAGGGCGGTAGTAAGAATCGGTGATGCCTTTATAGATGATACAGTGGTATGTGATGCTAGGGGTACAAAGGTACATTAGCTGTTGCTTTTGTTGTTGTTGCTGGCAAGGCTCTGCTGCTTTAGGATATATTTTAAAGAACTACCATGCTCACCTTCTCTGCCCATAATGGGCTGAAAGAGGTGGGTCCTTGCTGATCTGACGTAAGCATCAAATGTTACAGAGCTTCAGACATGATACTCCAAACAGATCTTACTGTGGATTTCAAATGTAAGCTTCAGTCAAACAGATCTTACTGTGGATTTCAAATGTAAACTTCAGTCATCTGTGACCAAAATCTTTAATACTGCAGATAATTCAGCCTTTTGCGTTATAGCGAGTCAGGAAGTGACCAAAAGGGAGCACCACAACTGCTGATGTGTTCATTGATTCCAAATAATGTGGCTTACAGTTTAACTCTTTTAAGACTGAGTTTACTTGCAGAAGTAAAGCATATCTCAAAGTCGGCACTGAGTACCTGCAAAATGCCATTATCGCTGTCACCAGACAAGCTCATCAATACAATATTGTAAGTATGGATAGTATTAATAACCATTGCATGAGACAGTCTGGCTAATTGTTGATAAAATGAATAAAAGCAGATAATCAGCCATCCATGACGTTCAGGGATTTGAAATGTCTACATAGCTTGCCATCTGACCAGACATATTAATCATATGCTCATTACAAAGGCTTACAGTAACTTTTGAAACTGCAGGGCACTATGGCCAGTGACAGTGAAACTTCACTGGGCGCAAGAGAGCTTTTACGGGTTGAACTACTGAAATTTCTGACATCGCAGACTGAAGTACAACTGGAGCCTAGTTATATGTTGTTTCCAGGGCAGCCGACCATGTCATTGTGTAGTTATATGTTGTTTCCAGGGCAGCTGACCATGTCATTGTGTAGTTATATGTTGTTTTCAGGACAGCCAACCATGTTATTCTGTAGTTATATGTTGTTTCCAGGGCAGCTGACCATGTCATTGTGTAGTTATATGTTGTTTCCAGGGAAGCTGACCATGTTATCGTGTAGTTATGTGTTGTATTCAAGGCAGCTGACCATGTCATTGTGTAGTTATATGTTGTTTCCAGGGCAGCTGACCATGTCATTGTGTAGTTATATGTTGTTTCCAGGGCAGCTGACCTTGTCATTGTGTAGTTATATGTTGTTTCCAGGACAACTAACCATCTCAGTTTGTAGTTATATGTTGTTTCCAGGACAGCCGACCATGTTATTCTGTAGTTGTGTGTTGTTTCCAGGGCAGCTGACCATGTCATTGTGTAGTTATATATTGTTTCCGGGACAGCCGACCATGTTATTCTGTAGTTGTATGTTGTTTCCAGGACAGCTGACCATGTCATTGTGTAGTTATATGTTGTTTTCAGGACAGCCAACCATGTCATTGTGTAGTTATATGTTGTTTCCAGGGCAGCTGACCATGTCATTGTGTAGTTATATGTTGTTTTCAGGACAGCAGACCATGTCATTGTGTAGTTATACGTTGTACTCAAGGCAGCTGGCCATGTCATTGTGTAGTTATATGTTGTTTCCAGGGCAGCTTACCATGTCATTGTGTAGTTGTATCTTCTTTTCAGGACAGCCGACCATGTTATTCTGTAGTTATATATTGTTTCCAGGGCAGTTGACCATGTCATTGTGTAGTTATATATTGTTTTCAGGACAGCAGACCATGTGGTTGTGTAGTTATATGTTGTATTCAAGGCAGCTGGCCATGTCATTGTGTAGTTATATGTTGTTTCCAGGGCAGCTGACCATGTCATTGTGTAGTTATATGTTGTTTCCAGGGCAGCTGGCCATGTTATTGTGTAGTTATATGTTGTTTCCAGGGCAGCTGACCATGTCATTGTGTAGTTATATGTTATTTCCAGGGCAGCTGGCTATGTCATTGTGTAGTTATATATTGTTTTCAGGACAGCAGACCATGTGATTGTGTAGTTATATGATCTGAAGTAGTTAACTTCATTTGTCCATCAACCTGTGGGTATCGGATCCATATCGGATCCGAGCCGGCAGCTTTAAACAGCTATGATCCGAGCTCCAAGCTCCTCCCCCTTACCTATAACCCCCTAACCCCCTGCTAACCCTTCCTGTCCACAGATCTCGTTTCCCACGTTTCAGTCAGCAGCTTGATCGAGCTTCCACACGTGTGTAGTCCATTTTCTGTGAGAAAAATCTTTCTTTTTTATTCTAAGATTTAATATTATTGGTGTGTGTGTTTTCCCTAGTGTTTGGGTATATTTATATTTATATAGACTTGTGTAGTTAATCTTAACTGTTAGTTAGTTGTCCTCCCCCTGTGTGTTCGTGAAGGCGTGTGTGTGTCGGGCCTAATGTTTAAACCTTTCTTTCTTAAGTATGTCTGAGGCCCCTAAAGCCTTTTTTCTAAATGCACCGAGTGTGG
This sequence comes from Protopterus annectens, assembly GCF_019279795.1. NCBI lineage: Eukaryota > Metazoa > Chordata > Ceratodontiformes > Protopteridae > Protopterus > Protopterus annectens. The sequence continues at coordinate 110,173,210 of NC_056749.1, forward strand.
CCACAAGCTGTCCCCAGCGGATGGCCACACTCGATGTGTTATTTGCCTTGGGGTTGACCACCTCTCTTCAGGCTGCACTATTTGTGCAGCCTTCAACCCCAGGGCTTTGAGGGACAGGCGATCTAAGTTGGTCTTGGTGGGACTGTTGCCCCCGGACCAGACTTTGGCCTCCTCTCCCTCTGTGGCACCTGCCGCGACTGCGACAGTGCCACCCCCCATCCCTGCTCCCCTGGCCGGAACTCACCCTCCCACCTTTGGCCAGGAGGAGAGGGAAGCTAGGAGGGAGCATAAGAAGGACAAACATCACAAGCGGCGGGCCGAGTCTTCCTCCTCGGCCCCGCCAGCCAAGCAAGCAGCTTCTCCTAGGGCCTCCGGGCCTTCTCCTTCCCGGCTCCATTCTCCCTGTTTTTCCCCAGAGCGGAGGGGGAGGCCCGGTTGCCTTCAAGGTCATCGAGGCAGCACTCCCTTCCCGCCTCAGTGGCCTCCTCTAGGTCAACTAGAAGCTTATCCGATGCAGACATGGACCGGATGATGTGTAGGTTCCTCCAGGCCCAGCTGCAGATGGGAGTGCTCCTGCCCCCCCCCCCCTCAGGGCGGGAGCTCGACCCCTTTTTTCGCCCCGATAGCTCCTTCTCCGACCCACTTTCAGGGTTCGGAGCCTTCGGATCTGAGTAGCATCGGAGCCGGGGAGTGTCGGCTCCGATAGTACCTCGTACTTCGGCACCGACAGCACCCTCGAGTTTGTCGGGTCCCTTTTCGGATCTGAGCTCTCGGAGCCGAGAGCTGAGCTTCGGATCCGGAGGTGTCAGTGTGTCTTCGGCTCCATCTTGGTCGGAGCATACTGGCCCTTCGGATCCGATTGCTTCAGTGCCGGCTCCGATCCACGCATCGGATCCGAGGGGACTGCTCTCGGATCCCAGGGAGAGCAGCTCCCCTTTGGCGTTCGATGTTGTGGAGAGGGTTATAACGAGGGACTCGAGACCCCAGGCTCCTGCTATGGCTCCATCCTGCACTCCATCTCAGACTGGCCTACCTTTCATCACCCTGCCCCAGGGACAGCCTGCGCCTACATCTCAGATAGTTCCTTTGGAGGAACAGGATGTGGTTGGTGAGGCCTCTTCGGACAGCCCCCCCCCCGAGGAGGTGCCTCACAAACGTAAGTGCAAGAGGAGGCACTTGGACTCACCTGAGTCCTTGACAACAGATACAGATTTGGAGGAAGGGGAAGGTTCCCCAAGGTCATCCCCACCGAAGACGTCTCCTTCGGAGACATCATGGAAATGCTTCAAATTAGAGGGGGGTGGTCCGCCCAAAAACCTTCCTCAGATGAGTCTGTATTTCTGGAGGTGTTTGACGCAGGCCCATCTACCTCTTGGGTGTCCCCTCCCGCTGACCCCCTGGTAGACCTGATTACTACCAGGGCATGGAAGGAGCCGGACACTGTGGAGCCCATTCCCAAGAGGCCAGACAAAATTCTTAGCCCTCCTGCCGATAGAACTTGCTGGAGCAAGGGTGCAACTGTAGATGCCATGTTGGTGGCGGCCGCCACTAAAAAGGAACTGGCCCAGGAGAGTTCCTCGGTCCATCCTCCAGACAAGGAGTCTCGGACGATGGACCGTTTGCGGAAGCGGATGTTCGCTTCAGCCACCTTCTCGGTAAGGTCGCTGAACTATATGGCACACGTGTTACGACTTCAGCGGATCTCATCAAAGAATACGCCAGGTCGCCCCCAGAGTCCATGTCGGCAGAGGATAAGAAAGTATTCTCTACCCGAATGGCCACTCTAAAATCCATTTCTAATACCTCTATGCAGCTCCTCTCTCATGCCACGGAAGGAGCCGCTAGAGCCAGCGGAGCGGGCATTGTCTTATGACAGCATGCTTGGCTCCGCCATTGTGATTTCGGGTAACCCTTCAAGGCGTCCTTCGCTAATGCCCCTTTTGACGGTTCTTCCCTCTTTGGCAAGACCATACGCGACACATTGGTCCAGAGCGAAAAAGACGGGAAGACGTTGTCTGCCGTCGGAGTCCACTTCTCTGCTCCCCAGAGGTCCTTCACTAGGAACCAAAAGGGACAGAAGAAGATGTGGTTCCGGAAATCTCAACAGTCCCATTTCGCTCCGGACCCCTCATCCTTCAGAGGCAGAGGAGGACAGGGTGGACGCTGGCCCAGAGGCAGAGGGGGACCGAAGAATTTCGGGTCGAGAGAACCCTTTTCTGATCGACCCACACAGTAATCCTGAAGGGTTACCCGACTGCTCTACTCTGGAGGCAGTCGGGGGGAGTTTCTCGAGGCACCTAACTATGTGGGAGTCCATTACAACAGATCACTGGGTGCTTCAGATCATATCCAGAGGTTACAAGATTCCCTTTCTCAACCTTCCACCCAAACCCCGGAGCCTCCCCAATGTCCCACCCAATCAAAGGGAGGCAGCAGCAGCAGCAGAAATTCTCCAGCTGCTAGAAAAAAGAGCAATCCAGCATGTCCCCCCAGACCAATCCGGATCAGGCTTTTACTCCAGGTTCTTTTTGGTGCCAAAAAAGACGGGGGACCTAAGACCAATCCTCAATCTATCCTTCCTAAACCTGTCAGTGGCCAAAGAAAAGTTACGGATGGTCACCATTCAATCCATTCTCCCACTCCTGCAGGAAAACGACTGGATGTGCTCCATAGACCTCAAGGATGCGTATTACCACATTCTGATGGACAGGCGATCCAGAAGGTATCTCCGCTTCTGGCTAGGAGCCAGCCACTACCAGTTCAGGGTCCTCCCCTTTGGTCTCACCACAGCCCCCAGGGTGTTCACCAAAGTGTTAGCAGTGGTAGCAGCCCACCTGAGGCTTCAGGGAATACAGGTCTTTCCGTACCTAGACGACTGGCTCCTGTCCGCCCCCACCAGGCATCTACTGTGCTCAGCCAGAGATTATTTCCTCCATCTGGCTTCCCGACTGGGAATCACAATCAATGTCAAAAACTCCAACCAACCCAGGTCCTAGATTTAATTGGAGCCAGATTGGACTCAAATCTTCTACAGGTCTTGTTGACTCCGGACCGATTTCGGACCCTGAAGCTCCATGTACTAGCTCTTCTGAACTACCCGGCTCCTCCAGCAGAAGTGGTCCTGAGAGCTCTAGGCTCTATGGCGGCGACTATCAATCTATTACCCTTAGCGCGCCTGAACATGAGGGTACTGCAATGGACCCTACAGGTCCAGTGGTCCATTCTACAACATCCACTGTGTTCACCCATTTCCCTCAGCACGGTTTGCAAGAAAGCCCTACTCTGGTGGCTGCAGTCTCCAGATCTCCAGAAAGGGCATCCGTTCTCTATGCCTTCCCCTCTTGCCACAGTGACCACGGACGCTTCTCGCCTGGGGTGGGGGGGGCACTGCATGGGCAGAACCGTCCAAGGCACGTGGACCCAATCAGAGACCTTGTTGCACATCAGTGTCCTAGAGATGAGGGCGGTGCTTCTTGCATTGCAAGCACTCCAAGCCCTTCTTCCCTCGGGAACTATTGCAATTCAGACAGACATGTCAGTCGTTTGGTATATCAACAAACAAGAGGGAACCAGGTCCTACCCACTTTGTCGAGAGGCCATGAGAGTTTGGGAATGAGCGATTTCCACCAACTGCTTTCTCATAGCAACGCACATTCCGGGTCGGTCGAACATCTTGGCAGACAGGCTGAGTCGAACCATCCTTTCACCGTACGAGTGGTCTCTGAACCCGAGAGTGGAGAAGCAGATTTTCCTCAAATGGGGTCAACCTTGCTGCGATCTCTTCGTGTCTCCTTCAAACGCAAAGTGCAGCGACTACTTCACTCTAATTCCCCCACCAGGGGAATCCCCCAGAGACGCTCTGGTGCATGTCTGGCCATCTGGTCTCTTTTATGCTTATCCTCCTCTTCCCCTAATGCTGAAATTCTTGCAGAAAGCACGTCGGTTGGGGAGCAAAGTGATCCTCATAGCCCCATTCTGGCCTCGCCAAGCTTGGTTCCCTTGCCTGTGGTCTCACCTATTGAACCCCCCATGGATTCTAGATCCCACACCGGATCTGATCTCCCACCCGCTAGGGTTGACAGCCCCGAACCTGGACAATCTCATGCTCACAGCTTGGTTGATCCAGTTCCAGTGATAGCTAGGACTCCCGGTATCTCGTCATCTGTTAAGGCTATTTTAGTAGCCACTCATAAGCCTTCCACACGGAAGGTTTATAATAGTAAGTGGAAGCGTTTTTCAATCTGGGCGGAACGCAGAAACTTAGATCCCTTTACAGCTCCGTTACCAGCAGTACTAGAATTCTTATCAACTTTATTCGACCAGGGTGCTAGTTCCTCTACGGTCAAAGCCCAATTAGCTGCACTCTCCCACTGTCTTGTCGGAAATGGTCTCGGCCCCCTGGCCTCTTCCAAATTATGTAAGACCTTTTTAAAAGGCACCTTCCTCTTGAGACCTCCTGTTAAAGATCCAGTGCCTCCATGGGATTTAACTCTTGTTCTCCAATCTCTGACAGCCCCTCCGTTTGAGCCAGCAGCCTCGGTGGACCTAAAATTGTTATGCTGGAAGACAGCCTTTCTCATTGCCATCACTTCGGCTAGAAGGGTTTCGGAACTTCAAGCCCTTTGCGCCAAACCGCTATACTTGGTTTTCACAAAGATAGAGTCTCCCTCAGGACCAACCCTTCCTTCTTGCCCAAGGTTGCGTCGGAACCTAACATCATCCAATCCATTAATTTACCAGTATTCTTTCCAAATTCTTTCCAAATTACCAAAACAAAGGTGAATATAAGTTACATTCCCTGGACGTACACAGGCAATTAAGATTTTATCTGCACAGGACCGCTGGTCACAGGAAATCGGACCAGCTCTTCGTATCCTTTGCGAAACCCTCTTTGGGGAAACTAGTATTGAAAGTTTCATTGTCCAGATGGATTTCCCAATGTATCTTACTAGCATATCAAAGTTCTGGTTGACCCGAACCTGAAGGAGTCCACGCTCATTCTACTCGGTCAATTTCCACCTCTGCCGCCTTTTGGTCCAGAGTTTCCTTGGATGACATTTGTTCAGCAGCCACTTGGGCTTCATCTCATACGTTCATTAACCATTACAAGTTGGATATAATTTCCAGAGGGAGAGCATCCTTTGGTTCCGCAGTGCTCCGGAATATCCTTCCATGAGGACCTCCGAAGGTTTGTGTAGCTGGGGACTCTGTCCCACAGGTTGATGGACAAATGAAGTTAACTACTTCAGGTTAAGAAGGTATGTACTCACCATAACGTTCCATCTGAGTAGGTAATCTTCATTTGTCAGCAACCAACCCTCCCTCCCTCCATCCCCCTAATCTATAGGGCGTACTAGAAGGATTCGTAGCTCTTGTTCCAGATAAATTAGGTTAGGATTCACAGGTGACTCCTGTGCTATAATATTCTGTATTGCTAAGCAAACTCGATTTGAGGACAGGAAGGGTTAGCAGGGGATTATGGGTAAGGGGGAGGAGCTTGGAGCTCGGATCTTAGTTGTTTGAAGCTGCCAGCTCGGATCCGATATGGATCCGATACCCACAGGTTGCTGACAAATGAAGATTACCTACTCAGATGGAACGTTATGGTGAGTACATAACTTCTTATTGTATTCAAAGCGGCTGGCCATGTCATTGTGTAGTTGCATGTTCTTTTCAGGACAGCAGACCATGTTATTCTGTAGTTATATATTGTTTCCAGGGCAGATGACCATGTCATTGTGTAGTTATATGTTGTTTCCAGGGCAGATGACCATGTCATTGTATAGTTATATGTTGTTTTTAGGACAGCAGACCATGTGATTGTGTAGTTATATGTTGTATTCAAGGCAGCTGACCATGTCATTGTGTAGTTATATGTTGTTTCCAGGGCAGATGACCATGTCATTGTTGTATATCCCTGTTTCTTCATGCTACATACCTATTCAAGGCAGATTCCGCAAAAAATAAATGAAAATAAAGTAATCAACTTACTTTTCACAAAGATGTTTTTTCTGAATGACAAGCTCTCTACCATGCAAAGACTTTAGTCCATACTTACTCAGACTTAAATAGAATTAACTCAGAGGTCACTGCAAAACACTGGCCTTAATGACCTCCTTTGTACAAATGTGCTTTGTGCTAAATGCACATATCTTGCAGTTTTTAAATCAGGTCTGCTTTAATATAAACTAAAAATAAAAATTCTACAGCAGAAGTTACTGCTGTTGTGTACTAATGTACTTTGTGCCTCTTTGCTAATTGTTGAGCCCAGGCATTAAACTGATTGCCACTGCTCTTGGCCAACTTCTATTAAAATAATTCCTACTTTCCGTAGATAGTCTTGCATATCCTGTTTTGATTCTCATAAACTGCTCAATCCAAGAAAAATGTTACCACCTTATTGAAAACAATTTGTATATAGTACCTCTACGTAAATGTGGTTCACAACTAAACTCATAAACTATAGACCAATAACCATTTTCTCACCTTTATCCAAAATCTTAGAAAGATGTATTCATTCTCAACTGACTGCATATATTACTCTCCATAACATCCTTCCTCCCTCAAATCTAAGTTTCACAGCTGTAATAAATCACAATAGAAATTCAGGTTTTCTAATCTCAGCCCTATTTCTGGATCTATCCATGGCATTATATGCAGTCAATCCTCAAATTCTGCTAACCAAACTCTCTTGCTATGGGCTATCACCCTCCTCCCTCACTTAACTGGTTTCTTAGTTACCTCATTAATAGGTCCCAAGCAGTGAAATGGCATCACCTCTTTCTTTCTTGTATCCATCAGTGTCCCACAAGGCTCCTTCCTAGGACAACTACTGTTTTCAATTATTTATCAGTGACCTGAACACAGCAAAGAGGCCACCGTAGCACAGTACACTAACAACTTCTCTCAAATATCTGCTGCTAGGACACTACCCATGCTCCAAACACTCACCCAGAAATCCTAGCTCTCAACTGTCCAGATTTTTGCAAAATGTCCAGATTTATGCCTCAAATTTATGGTCTTTTCCTCCTAAAATGTGTGATTTTCTGGAAAATCATTAAGGATTGAAATAACTAAATAATAACATACATTTGAGTTTCTGACTTCATATTATTCAGAAAATGTTGGTCAACACTATCTTGTTATTGTAGCAACTTTGTAAGTTTATAAGAGCAATATTTAAAATCTGTTCCTTCCTATTTTGGGGGCCTTTGCCTCCCCCCCATTATTTTAGGCTTTATTCAGATTTCACGTGCTAAGAAGTTGAGAGGTAATCCTTCTCCTCCATGGAAACTTGGCTCAACAACTTGCAAATTCTCCTTAATCAAAAAAAAAAAAAAACAATTGAACTACTACTATTCACCCCCAACTCTCTCTGTCTTCCCAACAAATACCTTTAATATACTGTCATCCAACAAGACCAGTATGCAACTGGTGCTCCACACCAAACTACTGCATGTGATTATAAACACCCACCTATTATTTGATCTCCACCTTCAGAGAGTCATAAAGAAGACACACCAAAAGCTAGGTTGCCTCCATAGAGTAAAACACTACTTTACTGACTCTGCTAGACAAAACATGGCCAGTTTTGTTCTCCCATCCTAACCAATCTCATCTCCTCTCTTATCAGCCAAACTATTTCAATGCTACAATAAATCAGCCAAATTTGCAACCAAGCAATAATATATAAACTAAATAATTCTCTATTGTATTCAGAATTTATTTTTTATTTATGTATTTATTTTACATTTGTTGACCGGGTTTGTCCGACTGAGCTAGTGTCTCATTTTCAGCAGAGACCCGGGGAGAAAAGCTCCACAGTGAGATAACAATATAAGTCATATATAGAAGCTTAAAATACAGTTCAAGTTACATGCACATAAAAAGATGATACATTCTGAAGTACATAAAAAGTGCAAAAACATTTATACACAGTTTACCGTGGTAGTGAAGCGATTTTAAGAAACCAAGAAGCACTATTGTGAGGCAAACAATTTGAGAAGTTAATGCACATCAGGAATGGACTTGGTAAATGAACATAAAAAAGACTTGATATACACTCAGAGGTACATTGTAGGGGGTTCTAGGCATTAAACTAGGTGAACCCTGGGAAGAGATGAAAGAGAGGAGAGACAGTGACAGGTAATAAGGATAGTTTAAAGGAAATAGAATCAACAGAATAACCATGTTTGTAGTGTATTACCATCGAATAATAAAGGGAGACAGGAGAAAAATACTGAGAAGGGGAGATGAGAGATGGGAGGTTGAGAGAAGGGAAAGTGGTAGATGAAAGGAAGATGTTAGACGAGAGGTGTAGGTAGAAAATTAGACAATATAAGAGGGGTGCGAAAGGGAGTTGTGGGAGGGTAAAGGTAAGATGGGCAGAGGAGAAAGAGGGTCAGGGGGATGAGTACAGTGGCAAGACCAGTTTTTCGTAAGGTATTCTTGAGTGGCTGTTTTAAATTGTTTAGGGTGGTTACGGGACCTAATTTCTAGGGGTTGTTGGTTCCAGGATGTGTCCGGGTTGTAGTTATAGAGTAGACAACCTGTTCTGGTCTTGGGTTTGTAAATCTGTAGCAGGTCTTGGTCAGAGCTGCGTAGTGGTCTAGCAGGAGAGTATTTGGATGTAATAGAAGTAAGGCTGGTACAGAAGGAGGGCAAGTATAGGATGGAGTGGATAAACTGTAGTTGATGTAGTAGGGGAAGGTGGGAAAATTCTAGCCATTCTAGTTGCTTAAGGGATATGCAGTTTTGCGACTTATATGTTTGGTTTGCAGAGAATTTGGCCACCTTATTATAGGTAGTTTCTAGTTTGGTGAGGAGTGTGGAGTTCAGATTTGTAAGTGACAGCTATGTAATAGAGTAGAAGAAGAAATGCAAGAGAGCGAGTTATTTCTTGTTGCGGTAAAGGTGCCCGAGTTTCTGGTGTGTCTTTTTGATACAGTTAGTCACATGTAGATCAAACTTAAGCTGATCATGACTCCTAGTTATTGCTTGATACAATAGTAAAAGTAGATTTGAGATTAGAGAGGTTCTTGGGGAGAAAGATTAAGAGCTTGGTTTTCTTAGGGTTGAGAATTCATTTGTTGTCACTGAGCCATGTCTCTATGGTGTTGAAAGATGTTTGGGTAGTAGTGTGGAGGTCTGATGGATTGTCTGCAATGGTGATGACAGTAGAGTCATCAGCATATTGGACAATTAATTGTAACCTTCAAACTACTGCACAACCCTGAACAATTCCCATCTCTTCATTCCATCCTGCAGTGTTATACTACAAAAAGACCTCTACACCCCACACTGATGTATCATTTACTGTCCAGAACTAAACCTAACAACAATGCAGGATACTCCCTGCGTCCACACTGCATTACTGATAGCTGCAGTACCATCCCATTCAACCCAAGAACAGTCTGCAACCTGAAAGAGTTTAAATGCCAAGCAACATTTGATCACTCTGCACCTGCACCCCCCCTGGGTGCAGTGGTGGCATTGTCACCTCATAGCAAGAGGTTCTGCAGTTCGATTCTCTGCTGGAGTGCCTTCTGTGTGGAGTCTGCATGTCCTCCCTGTGTTCATGTGAGTTTACTCCAGCTACTTCTGTTTCCCCCCATGTTACAAAGTCATACATCTGGAACATTTTTCCCTGGGCCTCTGCTGAAAATTGGCTTCATTCCAAGTCGGACTTTCCCAGTAAACACATGTTGTTGTGTCTTTCGGCTTTTCCCGGTTAGGGGTCGCCACAGCGGAACTCCGGTCCGCTAATGATGGGCAGTAGATTTTTATGTGCCGAGTTGCCAGCTCTGACGCACAACCTTCAACGAAGGTACACCCATTCACACATGTCTCCAGACAGAAGACGCTATAGCTGAGAATCGAATGGAACAATGTCCTACTGCCAGGCGACAGCGCTACCGCAGCACCACCATAAACTGGTACTAATATAGCAATATGAGTTTGTGCCATAACTCTATGCCTCACAAAACTTAATGTACTATTATCATAGTATACACTCCTCTATCATTTCATCTCCTTTATCTGCCTTGCATACCCTCCCTTCCTTTCTCTGGGCTTCTCTAACTTTTTGTAATGTCTTCCTATGACCTAGATTTTGAACAAGTTTTTATAGTAACAAACATTCTTATGTAAAACCTGACAATCTGTGCGTACCCATGATATTGCTCTGGATACATCTCTACTTAAAAATATTTATATGCAGCCCATGTAACTGTTATTTTTAATAACAATTTGTCAAGATGTAACTGATGTCAAGGATGTCTAACAAAAGCTACTGTTGCTCATGAATGAAACAGTCTGTAAATTATGAAGCAATGCAAATATCTATTATGTCTGTGTAAGGGAACTTTTCTCCCAAGGCATCTGCTGAAAAGGGGAACTGATTAGTCAGACATTCCCAGTAAAGAAATGCCAACTAATAAATAAATAAATAAATAAATAATGGGGCTGAACCCTAAACATCTGACTGGCCTTTTAAATTGTCCTAAATTTTTATTTGGAAAATCAGTACTAAATCAGACTTGCCTTTTGTTTTGAGGGAGCAGAGTCCCCTTTTTAGCTCTATTCAGCCCCTGCTTTTGGTACTTTTTTTTCTCAAATAAATTTTTATTTTATTTCACAAATAACAAAACATTACAAAAAATATGTGATTGAGTAACAAAGCATTGCATGCAAGGGTGAACCTGAAAACAAAAAAAATAAACTACCTAAACCTATAAGCTAACTAATTTATATACAAAATTTACAAGCAAAAGTGCTGTCAGACAAATAAAATCCATTAGAAAGGAAAATTCAACATTATGAGGAATATCAGTGGATCTCCGAGTGTGACAGGGGGGTGGGACCTCTACAGTAATCAAGATGATAAGCTATGAGAAAGATTAATCACAAAGAATTTGGTCAAGTAAACATTTCCAGAATTCTTTAAAGTAGGCTTTTTTCTTAGGCCCATTTATGATAAGCTTTTGCACAGAGATATATTTCAGTGCCATCTCCTTAAACCCCTTCCAGCAAAGTTTAGTGCGATCCTTCCAGTTTTTAGTGATGTATAATTTGATAAGAGAGCAGAGAGTGATTAGTACATGGTGTTCTAACTTGGGTAGCTTAATGATGGGGATATGGAGAATGGCTGAGAAAGGGTAGATTTGTGGTAACCCATTTTCTCGAGGCGTACTTTTAACGAACACCAAAGTTTGTGGGTATGTTTGCAGAACCAAAGAATATGAAGGAGGTCAGCTCTCGGAAAGGAACAACAAGTACATGAAGGAGAGATTTTGGGATCAAAACTATTGAGCACAGAGGGCATTTAATAAGAGTTATTATTGATCATCATCTGTGTGTAGATGAGTTTTTTGAAAGGGGAAAGTTCTGTGGTAATTTTTATAGCAGAAAGCTTTTGATCCTCCATAATAAGAGTTCCTTGATTGTCCCAGTAACTAGAGAAAAGGCAGTCTGAGTTATGTAATATAGAGTTCAATATGCTGTAGGATCTAGAGAGCATTTTCTCTGAACTCGAGACAGTATATATAATTTCACAGATCTTGTTGATTTCCTGACAATTGGCAGGAAAATTAGCAAATTGTGATGAGATTAACTCTCTTAATTGTCGGAGAATGACTGTGCATTTGTTGTTGATTTTAAGAATTAGTCGTAACTCAGATAGAGTTTTCGCCTTGTATTTGAAAATATCCCATACCTTGATATCTTTAATAAGAGGAAAGTCAGTGAGATTAACCATCTTATTATTGATCTTGATGTTCGGATTAAGATGAAGGGGCTGGAGCAGAGGAAGAGTATTTTCGAGGTTAATGTCTTTTATCAATTTTTGGAATAGTCTGATCTTATGTTTTAGGGTACTAGATAATTTGGAATTGTTAATAGCAGTTGGGGATAGAAATGGGAGAGCTTTCGGGTTTATTTTGTTAGTAACAACGTGATGGTACCATATTTTCATCCAGGATGGGGACAGAGTATGATCTTTGCAGTTGAGTTTTGAAATAGTCAAGATTCTATTAGCACAGATAATCATGTAGTAGAGTTGAAAATTTGGAAGGCTTAGCCCACCTTTTGCCTTAGGGTAAGCTAGCTTAGAGTAAGATATCCTAACTGCTTTAGGAAACCAAATGAATTTGGCTAATTCTTTATTCATTTTAGAGACTAGATTATTGGAAACAATCGGATTTGATGTGTTAAACTGGTAGAGGAGTCTGGACAAGACATTCATTTTCACTATTGCGACCTTGGATAAAAAGGACAGATTCATGAGTTCCCATCTGTGGAGGTCCTGACGTATTTTAGACCAAGTTCTAAGTAAATTGTTTTGAAACATGGCAGCTTGATTGTGCTCAAAGTGTATTCCGAGGTATTTAAGGTGGTAAGTTGTTTGAAAGGGAGAGTCCGGAAAGTAGTTAAATTTATGACCATCAGGATTAATTGGAAAAATGTGAGATTTCTTATGATTGATCTGATAATCTGAAGCCTTAGAGAACTTATTGATAGTGTTTATGATTTTACACAGGTCTGTGTTGGGATATTGAAAATATAAATTAAGGTCATCAGCAAAAGCAGAAAACATTATATTAGTATTTAAGACTTTGGGAATTGAGTGATAGGTGTTTTGGGCAATAAATAGGAAAAAGGGTTCAATGAGAATATTAAATAGAAAGGGGGATAGTGGACAGCTTTGTCTTGTTCCATTCGTAATCCTAATTGGGCTGGACATTTTTTTGTTTACATATAAATAGGTGTAGGAATTTATATATAGTAGTCTAATCATATCAGAAAAAGCTTTAGGTATGTTAAAGTGGGATAAGGCTGAGAACAAAAAGTCCCAATTTACTCTGTCAAATGCTTTGGAAGCATCTAATGTTAAGGTATAGATCGGATTTTTATCTTTTTTTGTAAATTGTATTAGGGAATCAAGAGTTAGAGTGTTGTTCCAAGTATGCCTGTGACTCATAAAACCTGCTTTGTCAGGGAATATTAAAGAGGGCATAATTTTTTTAAGTCTGTTGGCTAAAATAGCGGAGAAGATTTGTATATCAACGTTTATTAATGAAATGGGTCTATAGTTGTGGGGATCAGCTCTGTCTTGCTTGTTTTTTAAGATCAGGATTGTTTTTGAATTGTTCCAATGCAAGTCAGTAATTCCATTGTTTATAATGAAGTTGAAAACCTTTAAAAGAATAGAGGAAATTCTTAGATTAAAGACTCGAAAGAAATTGGGGGTGAAACCGTCAGGTCCAGAGGATTTGCCTAGTTTGAGGTTATTAATAACATTTTGAATCTCTTGGAGCTCCAGCGGCGGGGATAGAAAAGATCTTTGGTTTTCATTCAGGGAGGGAAAGTTAATAGAATTCAAAAAGGTCTCCATGTGAGACTTAGGGGTGTTAGTTTCCTTCCTGCCATAAACATCTGAGTAGAGAGAATGGAACAATTGGATTATTTCAGTGTCAGATTTATAAATTTTATTTTGTTCCCCTTTTCATAAAAAGATGGATGCATTTGGGTGCTTTTAAGTGAGGGTCACATTTTAGAATCTATGGCATCAAACAAGAACTTGCTGCATTATTTATTTATTTGTTTGTTTGTTTTTGTTAACCGAGTAAACAAAATAGTCTTTATATTTATTTATTTATTTATTTATTTCAGTTTGGTGACCTGGGAAGTCCACTGGGCCGAGAAGAGCCCATTTTAGTGGAGGCCCAGGGAGAAAAGCTCCACAAAAAAGTAGAAGTGCAATATTTACATTTTGTATAAAAGAGACTTGGAGTACACAGTGTGTTAAAGATAGTCAATGAACATAGTAAGGACATATTGCAATAAAATCAAAACGTAGAGAGTGAACTGTATGTTAGTGATCTAGTCATTGAACATTACAGGACTAGTTGCACTAAAAACAAACAGAGTACATTGTATTGTATGTTAAACATGTAGTTATACTGAAATAGTAAGTTAGGTATGGATTGAGAAATGGGTAAAGATAAGAATACAAGGAGTGGCAGAAGTAATTACATCATAGGAAGGTGGAGTTTGGTATATAAAGAGTATGAGTGGCAGGAGTAATTACATCATAGGAAGGTGGAGTTTGGTATATAAAGAGTATGAGTGGCAGGAGTAATTACATCATAGGAAGGTGGAGTTTGATATATAAAGAGTATGAGTGGCAGGAGTAATTACATCATAGGAAGGTGGAGTTTGGTATATAAAGAGTATGAGTGGCAGGAGTAATTACATCATAGGAAGGTGGAGTTTGGTATATAAAGAGTATGAGTGGCAGGAGTAATTACATCATAGGAAGGTGGAGTTTGGTATATAAAGAGTATGAGTGGCAGGAGTAATTACATCATAGGAAGGTGGAGTTTGGTATATAAAGAGTATGAGTGGCAGGAGTAATTACTTCATAGGAAGGTGGAGTTTGGTATATAAAGAGTATGAGTGGCAGGAGTAATTACATCATAGGAAGGTGGAGTTTGGTATATAAAGAGTATGAGTGGCAGGGGTAATTACATCATAGGAAGGTGGAGTTTGGTATATAATGGGTATAAATGGCAGAAGTAATTACATCATAGGAAGTGGAATTTGGTATATAAAGAGTATGAGTGGCAGAAGTAATTACATAGGAAGGTGGAGTTTGGTATATAAAGAGTATGAGTGGCAGGAGTAATTACATCATAGGAAGTGGAATTTGGTATATAATGGGTATAAATGGCAGAAGTAATTACATCATAGGAAGTGGAATTTGGTATTTAATGGGTATAAATGGCAGAAGTAATTACATCATAGGAAGTGGAATTTGGTATGTAAAGAGTATAAGTAGAAATACGTATTGTATTACATCTATATTTAGTATAGAGGTTGACGGATGCTCAAGTATAGCTCAAGTACAGCACTACAGAGAGGGGGTTAAGGGTGATTAAGTTGGAGCATGGCAAGGGCATTCCCATTTGGAGAACAGATGAGAGAACAGGAGAGATCTGAAATTGTTATGGCTAGAGAGATTGTGTGTGTGGGGGGGTTCCATAGTTTAGCTATGGTGCAAGATAGTAGTAGTTGTCCAGGAGGGCGTGAGGGTTTGTAGACTTGAAGGATATTTTGGTACTCAGATCTGAGGGAGTGGTTTGGAATGTAGAGATTAAAGGCTGTGACCAGAGAGGGACAGTTTGTAGGTTTGAAAATTAGGTTGTGGGCTGTGGTAGGTTGGAGGTGTCTCAGGTAGTTTGGTAGATCAAGACAGTTGAGGGAGTGCAGAGAGTGGCAGTGATGTGATGAGTTTTTTGCGTTAGTTGCAAATTTACATATTTTGTGGTAACAGGATTCAAGTTTGAATCGGAGGCTGGCTTGGAGATTTGTGAATAGGAGGGCACCATACATAAGGGTGGGGAGAAGGAAGGTGGATGCTAGAGTTTGCCAGGTTGAGGGGCTAAGGTAGCGTTTGTGCCTGTAGAGGAGTCCGATCTTTTGATGGGTTTTCTTGATTGAGGAGAGTATGTGGGTGTCAGATTTTAGGTCTTCATCAATTATAATGCCTAATAGCTTGGTATGGGGAATGATTTCAAGAGGGAGTTATTGCTAAGAATGCAGAATGAATTTTTGTCAATGCTGGAATTTCGTGAAGGTGTAAAGATCATTAGTTTTGTTTTGGTAGTGTTAAGGCTAAGTGGTTGGATCGTATCCAGGTTTCTGTTTTTGAAAAGGCTAGCTGGGTTTTGACAGCTGATCAGAGGGGCTGGAGAATGAGCAGGTAATTGTTGAGTCATCTGCGTATTGGATGACAGAGGACTCAGGAATGTAGTGGTGGAAATTATTTATGAAAATATTAAAGAGTAGGGGTCCAAGTATGGAACCTTGTGCAACGCCGGTGGGTGTAGGAAGGAAGGGAGAGGTTGATGTTTTCCATTGAACAGCCCGTTGACGATTGGACAGGTAGCTTGAAAACCAGGCTATGGTGGAGGGGGAGAGATGTAGGGTTGAGAGCTGGGATAGGAGCAAGGTGTGGGAGATGGTGCTGAATGCCTTTGAGAGATCTAGAAATAGAGTAGATATGAATTTGCCAGAGTCACGTACGTGGTTTATGGTTTCAAGGAAGGAGAGGAGAGAGGACATGGTGCTGCAGCCGGGGCAGAAACCATGTTGAGTAGGGGAGAGGAGGTTATTTAGGGTTAGGTAGGGCATGAGTTGTGCATGAGTAGTTTTCTCTAATATTTTAGAAAGGGGAGAGAGACTATAGCAGTGGGATGGAAATTGGTAGTGTCATTGTTTTTACCATCTTTGTGTAGTGGGATGATGTAGGCTTGGCGCCAGATAGATGGGACGTATGCTTCCTCTATGGATCTATTTATAAGTATAGAGATGGGATTAGCTATGTTCTCAGCAGAAGGTTTGAGGTAGGTAGATGGTAAATTATCAGGAGAGTTGCAGCAGGGTTTTAGTTTGAGGAGAAGTCTTTTTATGGTACTTGTGGGGGTGGGTGTTAAAGTGAAGGGGAGGAGGGAGGTTGATGGTTGGGTGTAAGGGGGGCAAGAGGGGGTGGGGTTAGAGGGGGTGGGAGAAGGAGGTTGATAGTTTAGCAATACAATCTATGAAGAAGGAGTTGAATTCTTTGTCAATTTCTAGGTCAGTCTGGTTGGGGTTAGGGCAGGGGTTATCCTTGTTACCAGGGTGGACAATGGTGAAGATAGTGTCCAGGAATGTTTTAGGGTTGGTTGAGTGCAGTGATTGAAGTTTGAAGTAGTAGGCTTTGCAGTCCTTTGCTATTAGTTTTTTTGTGGAGTTCCGAAGTTGTTTATATTTTAGGAGTGTGTTGGGGTTTTTGTGTTTGTGATATTGTTTCCACTTTTTATGTCGCTGGTGCATACTAACTTTGGTTTCTGTAGATAGCCAGGGGCAGGGATTGGTCTTAAGATGTTTTGTCCTAAAGGGGGCTTGCTGTTTGAGAAGGGTGAGGAAAGATTGGTTGAAGTAAGATACGGCATTATCTAGTGGAAGGATTTTTAGGGGGGGTCCAGTCAGTATACTTTAGACATTCAGAGAAAGTATGTTGGTTGAAAGAAGAGAGATTGCGGTTTGAGTGTAGTGTTGCTGTTTTGGAGAGGGGAGGGCAGACGGTCGGCAAAGGCTGGTAAGTGATCACTCAGAGGGTCTGAAAGTATTCCAGCATTAGAGATGTGGTTGGGATGTGATGTTAGGATCCAATCAATGATGGTGCCAGAGGTACCATCCTTGTTTGGTCTTGTTGGGGAGTTAATGAGTTGGGAGAAGTTGTACAGTTTGATCGAGGTGGATGGGGTTTCAGAGTTGATAGAGGCCCAGTTAATGTTAATATCGCAGAGTATATAGGTTTCATTTCTGATGCTGGAGGAAAACCAGGAGGTGATGTGTTCTAGAGTATTAATGTTATCACCTGGGGGGATATAGATGGCACTGATGCGTGATTTCAGCATTGGCAAAGGTTGGGATGTGGTTGGTATAAGGAGTTGGGGTATAGGAAGAGGAGTAGATAATAGCTACTCCACCACATTTTGTGTGAGCTCTGTCACAGCGAAGCATTTGGTAACCTGGTGGGAGAATTTCATTATCTTTTATGAAAGATTTGAGCCAAGTCTCGGTAATGGCAGTTATGTTGGGGAGGTTGTGGGAAAGCTAGGCATGGAGGTTAGGAATTTTGTTTCTAAGACTTTGTGCATTAAGTGTAGCTAAGCGGATGGATTTAGGTTTTTGGGGATGAGTGGTTTGTGGTGTGAGTGTTGTGTTGAAGATTGGTCCGAGGTTAGGGTGATGTCCCCGGAGAGTGAGAGATTGAAGTAGAGGAGGAGTTGTGTGGGGTTCTGTATTGGGGGGAGAGTGTATGGCTTGTGTGTGTGGGGGATTTTTTGTTGTGACAGGTTGTATTTGAAAAAAGGGAGGTTATGGTGGGGGGGGGTTTGGGTTTAAATAGACAGATTGGGTTGGATGAAAATAGTTCAGGTGAAATGAGTGTGTATGCTATGGTGGGTGGTTGGTTGTGTGAGGAAGTGGCCTGTGGGTTGGATGTGGTGTTTATGTTTGGGGAGGAGTGTAAGATAGGTGAGAGAGCTTAATAGGGTGGTAGTAATTATGTAGAGATGGGAGGGCATATTGATGGAGTGGGTGGAATAGTATACAGGTTGCAGTGGGTGGATTGTTGCTGTGATTGGAAGGTGGTGGGTGGGGGGGAGTGGTTCTGTGGGTATAAACCTGCAGGTAGTGGGGGCGAGTGAGAAATGAGGGCAGGGTAGAGGAGCGGAGTGAGCCCGAAGAGCGAATGGAGTGGGCAGAGCAGAGAAGGTGGACTGGGCAGGAGAAACTCAGCAAAAACCTATCAGTGAGTATGCAAGGCTGCAGGTAGGCACTAGATGAGTAAGGTAAGAGTGAATTAGAAGAAGCTACTTTATTTTTCTTGCAATTATTTAGTTTTGTTATATTGAACTTAGGACTGTAGGTAAAGAATAGGCAGGGAAACAGTAGAATGGGAGAAAAAGTATACTGAAGAAATTGTAAAGCCAAGTGACTGGACAGTGGTGGAGGATTTATCTACTATAGCTCAATAGTGTGGATGTGCTGCCATCTAGTGGCTACTTGTGAGAAATATTTTAGAAAAAAGTTCTGGAGCTGGGAAAAGAGGACCTTCATGGGGGAGGGAAGTTTGGCAGAAGGAGACTGCCTAGGGATTGCAAGTGTGCACAGTAGGGTTACCACCTGTCCCTCTATGTGAGGGACAGTCCCAATTTAGGCAGTTGTGTCCTGTGAAAAAAACTAAATAATGGCAAATGTCCTGCGATTTTTAGGAGAAAAAATATTTCCCAAGTTTTCTTTAATAGTTGCATGAAACTTATTTTGTATCTGAAACACCTAAATGTTATATGAAATAGCATAAACAACTCAAATGCTATAAGAATAACCTTAAATTTTGTCAAAAAAGTAAAGTTCTGTCCTTTGTACTGACCGTGGGTATGTTTTGTCCTGCAAAATCTCATGTTTCTGCAAAGAAGTCCCACTTTGGGCATTTGAAAAGGTGGCAACCCTAGTGCACACCGTAGGGCAAAAATAGTTCAATAAGACTAGAAAGACCACACACCCAGGCAGGATAGGTAAATTAAAATACTTAGAACGTACACGCAGTACACTCTAGTTATAGAGCCATTGGGTGAACCAAGGTAGTTAGGTAGATTCTTGTACACGTCCTTTGTGAAGATGTACTGGTCTGGTCAATGAAGTGTAGAAGAGGGGGAGACACCCGTGTTTAATGTGCACGTGGTGGCTGAAAACAAGAGAAAAGCGTGTTAAAATAAGAGTGTTTTGTTTAGAGCAAAAAGTGAGAGGACTGATACAGAATAAGTCATTCAGCTAGACATTAGCATGTTCAACAGCAGAATTCTTAGCATAACAAAACTAGACCTTCGCATTTGTAACAGCAATAACACATAAGGTATCATAGTACAAAAACGAAAGATGTGTGCGAATTGAAACCAAACCAAAAGCAATAAATCCTCACACAGGAGAATTAGCCAAATAAGGGCATGAGACTCTGTTGTAGTCCACCTTCTAATGCCAGAGAGCACACAGGCAGGGGAGAGTAGAAGCTTCCATGCCACATGGAAACTTCTACTCTCCACTGCCTGTGTGCTCTCTGGCATTAGAAGGTGGACTACAACAGAGTCTCGTGCCCTTATTTGGCTACTTCTCCTGTGCGAGTACATAAGGTATCATACATGGGCTAATTTCTATCTCTTTAATCTTCCTGATCTGAAAACCGCATTTGTGCGGTTTTGCGCGCCTGGCAGCGCCAGTTAGCTAGGGTTAAACTATTCCCGACTCCGTGAAGTCTACTCTTCAGTTTTTCCCTTGGAACTAGACAAACCTTCAACTTTAGCACTCAAACCATTCATTTTACAGGCCAGCACTTGCTTAAAACTCATAACAAGCACTAAATACCCCTATCACTAGCCCCCCTTATACTGTCCAGAAGGACAAGACTCTCTATTCGTCCACTCCAGTCAATCAAAAAAGCAGCTCACTCTACCTATTCAGGCATGTCCAAGGGGCAGTTTCCAGTGTACTCTCCAGTCCAACTGGTGAATCTGGGCATTTTGAGGCAATGTTACAACTGCCTCATGTACACAGACAACCCTCTCCTCCTACCACCAAACACTAATATATGCAAGAGATGCAATTATACAGCCAGATTGGAGGCAAAGCTCTCTCAACCCCAGACTGTAACTGACTGTCAAGAGGAGAAGGGTAATACTTGCAACACACCACCAGTCTCACATAGACCTAACAAACCATCACAGGCAAATAACACACAGAAATACACAAAAGCATACTCGGAGGCTCTAAATAAAAATCTGCAAAAGCAACAGAGACCTCCAAAGCAGACATCCAAGCAACCTCCACAACCCATCACCAACCATGAAACACATACTTCACATAATCAGTGTGCCACGCAATCACAGCCCTTAAGGCACAAATAACATACCCAACACACTAGTGATAGGCGACTCTATAGTCAGGCACACTGACATCCCACTCACTAGGCTGAACAAGGAGAAGGTTACTGTTAGCTGCCTGTCGGGTGCCAGAATCCGCCACATAACACAAGCACTCAAGTCACTCCAGTACAAGTACAAATACGACTCTGTCATTGTCCATGTTGGTGTGAATGATCTGAGCCATACCTCCCTGGACTACATGAAAAGAGACATGGAGGAGCTCTCTGATCATGTAGCCCAGGCAGGTATGATTCTGACCCTGAGTAGCATCCTACTCTCACCAAGAATGATGCCACAGTATAAAGAAAAAATTATTAACTTCAACAATTGGCTAGGTTTCTGGTGTCATTCATAGGGGATCCAGTATCTGTCTGCCTGGGATGACATGCTCGACAAGCCACGTTGCTTCGCAAGAGATGGTTTGTACCTGTCACCCTTTGGCTTTCGAATACTGGCAAAGGCTCTTCCCTATAGTGCCTTTTTTAGGCAAGGCTCAAAAGACAAACCCACCACCGTAAATAGCACAAGTAACCAAAAACTGAGGGTAATGCTACTCAACGCCAGAAGTCTAAACCTCAAAATGCACGCACTCAAGGCACTCCTCAGTATGGAGAACATTGATATCTGCGCAGTAACATACACCTGGTTTAAGGCTCCAGAGAGCACCCCAGCACTACCAGGCTATAACTCATACCTTTCGGCCACAGAACCCGGACCAAAACACAAAAGGTGAGGGTGTATCCATATTCATCAAGGATATTCACACCTCCAGGTTAGTGGCGCAGCATGATTCATCAGAGATCATCCAAGTGCAACTAACAACGGGCAAAACTGTAATCCAAATTGTAGCTTGCTACAGATCACCCACCGTGACCCAGGACCCCCATTCCACATTTCTGGAGACACTGGGAAATATAAAGGTCCTACCAAACACCCTAATACTGGGTGATTTCAACTACCCAAACATTAACTGGGAGAACTACTCAAGTACTAACTCCCTTGCCCAATGCTTCCTAGAATTTATAAACTTGAACGCCCTGGATCAACTGGTCAACACTCCCACCAGAGGGAACAACATATTGGAACTGGTCATCACCAACATGGGCAACTGGTGTTCCACACCTGACATCAACCCCTCACTGGTTAGATCAGACCATAGACTAATCACTCTGGATATTCACATTTCGCCCCCAACCCCAATCAAGGAAACCAACGTGAAAAACTTTTCAAAAGCAAACTTCACGTTGCTTAAGACTGAGGTGGAAAGGTTCACAGCCCCCACACCAATGGACAATGCTGTCCAAGCTGCTGAAACCGATACAAAGGCACTCTATGATCATCTGCAGGAATGCATGGATCGTGCTATCCCAGATAAAACTAAGACTCACTCCTCCAAGAAAAAGAAAACCAGTCTGGTGGACCCCTGCCAGAAACAGGCTCTACAATAGAAGGAGGAAACTAGTACAGATAAGAGCAAAATCCCTAGAAGGAAAGACATCCCTGATCAGTATCAGCAAGAAACTATGATCCCTCATTAAATCATCCAAGGCTAGCTTCAAAAGAAAAATTGCCAAGGATGCCAAAGATAACCACAAAGCGTTCTTTAGCTATGTCAAGAACCTAAGTGGAAAATCTCAGATCTGCTCTGAGTTGGTACAGAATGGCACTAAATACACTGAACCGACTGATATTGCCAACATTTTGGCAGACAGGTTCAGTGCAAACTTCACACCCCTCTCACCCCCCTAAAAGGCCCATAACCATACCAGAGGAATGTAAAGCCCCAGCAATCACCGACACACAGGTTAAAATAGCCCTATCCAGAGCCAAAAACACAGCCTCAATGGGACCGGATGGTGTCCCAGGGTCTGTCTTATAAGAGCTCCAGAATGAACTAACCCCTCACCTAAACACACTGTTCAAACTCAGCCTCACTACAGGCTACGTACCCACAGAGTGGCGCACAGCAACAGTTATCCCACTCCACAAAGGCGGCATCACAACGGACCCTGAGAACTATTGCACTATAAGCCTGACTAGCCTGGTCTGCAAGGCTATAGAGCGCATCATCATGGAACTTATTAACAGAGACATTGGGAACCGCCAAACTTTGGACCCCACCCAGTTTGGCTTTGTTAAAGGCAGATCATGCCTCCTAAACCTGGTGGACTTCCTTTAGACAGTTACCAAGGCATTAAATGCGGTAAGGAGGTCCACACAGCCTACCTAGACCTCGTAAAGACTTTCAACACCATTCCCCATTCTGGTATTATAGACAAACTCACCAACCTGAACATTAACCCCTACGTCACAAGATGGGTTGCAAATTGGCTCATGGACAGAACCCACACGGTGAGAGTTGCAGACTCTAGGTCCGACTCTAAACTGTTTACAAGTGGCATCCCCCAGGGCTCAGTCCTAGGACCCCTCCTGT
The DNA here is from genome assembly GCF_019279795.1 of Protopterus annectens. Taxonomy (NCBI): domain Eukaryota; kingdom Metazoa; phylum Chordata; order Ceratodontiformes; family Protopteridae; genus Protopterus; species Protopterus annectens. The sequence continues at coordinate 110,196,169 of NC_056749.1, forward strand.
TCGGTATATACTTCTCAGAGGTACAGGCAAGCACAGGAGGACTTTGGCTGACCAAGTTCGCAGACGACTGCAAACTAGGGGCCATAATTGATTCTCTGGCTGATAGAGACACCCTCCAGAAGGGTCTCATTGAGATGGATATCTGGTGTCAAAATCATGGCCTCAAGCTGAATGCCAAAAAGTGCATAGTCATCCCCTTTTGAAGAAACAAAGTACCCGCAAACTACCACATAGGTGGTAGTCCCCTAAATACAGAAAAAGTAATAAGGGATCTGGGGACCCAAGTTGATAGCAATCTCTCCTTTGATAATCATATTGCCAAGGTGGTTAGAAAATCCTTCTATGTGCCCCACCTAATCTCAAAAGGGTTCTCATCCAGAACAAAGGAGGTTATTGTGCCTCTCTACTCCTCACTTATTAGACCCATTACAGAATACAATGCCCCATTTGGGATGTACCTTACAAGACACCTACAACAGCTGGAAAGACCACAAAAGTACCTCACCAAGAGGATTACTGGCCTCAAACAGATGACCTATGCAGCCCGACTAAAGAAACTCCAGCTGTACTCGGTTGCATACCACTTACTCAGAGGTGATCTCTGCTTGACATACAAGGCCATGTCCAACCCAGAATTGATGGATATGCTCCACCTAAAAAAAAACAAATCCCTGAGAGCCACACACTCTAGGGATATAAACCTCACCACAACAATAAATAGGACGTGCTGGAGGGATAGATTCCTGACCCAGAGACTCCCGACGTGCTGGAGGGATAGATTCCTGACCCAGAGACTCCCCATGCTTTGGAACAAGATTCCAGTATACATCAGGCAGAGCCCCTCACTAGCACTCTTCAAGAGAAACCTTGACGGGTGGATGGGAAACTGAAAATTTACCCCAGGGATCACTGCAGTGGCTCTGCTGGACAGAGGCGCAGGGAACTAATGGCTCTGCTGGTCAGAGGCACAGGGAACTAATCTAAGGGGGTGGCGAAAGTCAACACACTCTGGCTAGGCTTATAAATGCCCTTGGGCAGATAGCCTAGTACTTACCTATGAATCTATACAGTGCAGAGTACCAATTAGCTATTGTATTCAACAGAGGAAAGGCATACTTGGCAATCATTTTTATTTGCAGAGCAAATTGTATAATAGTGGGGGCAGCAGAGGTCACAAGTTTAGGTTATTGAAAGCCTTATTGTGCCAGTAAGGGGATATTAAATTCAATCATAGTCAGGCCAGAGTTCATAAAATATGTATGGACAATTTAAAATAACTCCTCAGCCAACATTATTTATTTTATTTTATTTATTTTATTTTATTTTATTTTACATTTGTTAACCGGGGGTGTCTGACTGAGCTGAAAAGGCCCTTTTTCAGCAGAGGCCCGGGGAGAAAAGCTCCACAAAGAAAAATTACAGACACATTTAGTTATTTAGACATAATCAGTATACACACAAATTACAAGAGACACGTTTTTACAGTGGTATGTGGCACAAACAGTTACAGTGGAGAGAACAATCAAAAAAATATTAATTTTAAAAATAAAGGTAAGTAATAGATTTGTGGTGTACAGCTGAACTTTGGAATGTAGGTAGAATACATACATAGTACACAGGTACAGTACATACATTGCAGATTAGCCAGTGTTTGTGAGTAAGATTGAAAAACTATTATCAATTGCTCTAGATTTAGTATGTATATGTTATCCGCTTTCACTAGCCTGGGGAGCAATCATGGCACTGCCAACTTTGTTTGAGATGTTGCCTGATAAGGGAGTAACCCAGTACACATGGTTACAACCAGTGCAGATGTAGAGAGAACATGCATAGTCTAAACAGACAGTAACCAGAGCTCAGAACTGAACCCTGACCTCATGTGAGGTAAGACCTTTAAAACCTGTAGCTACTGTGCTATTGTACCACTGATGCATTATGTTTCCATCCTTATTTTCAATTGCTTTTTAAATGATTAGTGGCCATGCACTTTTGGCTAACTTTTTTCCTTAACAGTTAATTTGAATTGAAACTTCTGTCAAGAACCTAAGTGGAAAATCTCAGATCTGCTCTGAGTTGGTACAGAATGGCACTAAATACACTGAACCGACTGATATTGCCAACATTTTGGCAGACAGGTTCAGTGCAAACTTCACACCCCTCTCACCCCCCTAAAAGGCCCATAACCATACCAGAGGAATGTAAAGCCCCAGCAATCACCGACACACAGGTTAAAATAGCCCTATCCAGAGCCAAAAACACAGCCTCAATGGGACCGGATGGTGTCCCAGGGTCTGTCTTATAAGAGCTCCAGAATGAACTAACCCCTCACCTAAACACACTGTTCAAACTCAGCCTCACTACAGGCTACGTACCCACAGAGTGGCGCACAGCAACAGTTATCCCACTCCACAAAGGCGGCATCACAACGGACCCTGAGAACTATTGCACTATAAGCCTGACTAGCCTGGTCTGCAAGGCTATAGAGCGCATCATCATGGAACTTATTAACAGAGACATTGGGAACCTCCAAACTTTGGACCCCACCCAGTTTGGCTTTGTTAAAGGCAGATCATGCCTCCTAAACCTGGTGGACTTCCTTTAGACAGTTACCAAGGCATTAAATGCGGGTAAGGAGGTCCACACAGCCTACCTAGACCTCGTAAAGACTTTCAACACCATTCCCCATTCTGGTATTATAGACAAACTCACCAACCTGAACATTAACCCCTACATCACAAGATGGGTTGCAAATTGGCTCATGGACAGAACCCACACGGTGAGAGTTGCAGACTCTAGGTCCGACTCTAAACTGTTTACAAGTGGCATCCCCCAGGGCTCAGTCCTAGGACCCCTCCTGTTCGGTATATACTTCTCAGAGGTACAGGCAAGCACAGGAGGACTTTGGCTGACCAAGTTCGCAGACGACTGCAAACTAGGGGCCATAATTGATTCTCTGGCTGATAGAGACACCCTCCAGAAGGGTCTCATTGAGATGGATATCTGGTGTCAAAATCATGGCCTCAAGCTGAATGCCAAAAAGTGCATAGTCATCCCCTTTGGAAGAAACAAAGTACCCGCAAACTACCACATAGGTGGTAGTCCCCTAAATACAGAAAAAGTAATAAGGGATCTGGGGACCCAAGTTGATAGCAATCTCTCCTTTGATAATCATATTGCCAAGGTGGTTAGAAAATCCTTCTATGTGCCCCACCTAATCTCAAAAGGGTTCTCATCCAGAACAAAGGAGGTTATTGTGCCTCTCTACTCCTCACTTATTAGACCCATTACAGAATACAATGCCCCATTTGGGATGTACCTTACAAGACACCTACAACAGCTGGAAAGACCACAAAAGTACCTCACCAAGAGGATTACTGGCCTCAAACAGATGACCTATGCAGCCCGACTAAAGAAACTCCAGCTGTACTCGGTTGCATACCACTTACTCAGAGGTGATCTCTGCTTGACATACAAGGCCATGTCCAACCCAGAATTGATGGATATGCTCCACCTAAAAAAAAACAAATCCCTGAGAGCCACACACTCTAGGGATATAAACCTCACCACAACAATAAATAGGACGTGCTGGAGGGATAGATTCCTGACCCAGAGACTCCCGACGTGCTGGAGGGATAGATTCCTGACCCAGAGACTCCCCATGCTTTGGAACAAGATTCCAGTATACATCAGGCAGAGCCCCTCACTAGCACTCTTCAAGAGAAACCTTGACGGGTGGATGGGAAACTGAAAATTTACCCCAGGGATCACTGCAGTGGCTCTGCTGGACAGAGGCGCAGGGAACTAATGGCTCTGCTGGTCAGAGGCACAGGGAACTAATCTAAGGGGGTGGCGAAAGTCAACACACTCTGGCTAGGCTTATAAATGCCCTTGGGCAGATAGCCTAGTACTTACCTATGAATCTATACAGTGCAGAGTACCAATTAGCTATTGTATTCAACAGAGGAAAGGCATACTTGGCAATCATTTTTATTTGCAGAGCAAATTGTATAATAGTGGGGGCAGCAGAGGTCACAAGTTTAGGTGATTGAAAGCCTTATTGTGCCAGTAAGGGGATATTAAATTCAATCATAGTCAGGCCAGAGTTCATAAAATATGTATGGACAATTTAAAATAACTCCTCAGCCAACATTATTTATTTTATTTTATTTATTTTATTTTATTTTATTTTACATTTGTTAACCGGGGGTGTCTGACTGAGCCGAAAAGGCCCTTTTTCAGCAGAGGCCCGGGGAGAAAAGCTCCACAAAGAAAAATTACAGACACATTTAGTTATTTAGACATAATCAGTATACACACAAATTACAAGAGACATGTTTTTACAGTGGTATGTGGCACAAACAGTTACAGTGGAGAGAACAATCAAAAAAATATTAATTTTAAAAATAAAGGTAAGTAATAGATTTGTGGTGTACAGCTGAACTTTGGAATGTAGGTAGAATACATAAATAGTACACAGGTACAGTACATACATTGCAGATTAGCCAGTGTTTGTGAGTAAGATTGAAAAACTATTATCAATTGCTCTAGATTTAGTATGTATATGTTATCCGCTTTCACTAGCCTGGGGAGCAATCATGGCACTGCCAACTTTGTTTGAGATGTTGCCTGATAAGGGAGTAACCCAGTACACATGGTTACAACCAGTGCAGATGTAGAGAGAACATGCATAGTCTAAACAGACAGTAACCAGAGCTCAGAACTGAACCCTGACCTCATGTGAGGTAAGACCTTTAAAACCTGTAGCTACTGTGCTATTGTACCACTGATGCATTATGTTTCCATCCTTATTTTCAGTTGCTTTTTAAATGATTAGTGGCCATGCACTTTTGGCTAACTTTTTTCCTTAACAGTTAATTTGAATTGAAACTGCATGTTTTATTATTGCTATTGTTGCTGGAGGACATCTGGAATGCACACAGCTAACAAAGGTGCTACACCTCACCAAGTACAGCCTTTGCTCTCTCAGATTTATGTGCAGTTTGTTCTTAAGTGTTTTGGTAACCCTTTACTGTTATGAATCATGTGGTCTGCATCTGTCTGACCTGGAAGTTACTCAGCAGGGAGACACCAGGCAGAGTTTGTTTCTCTTATGGACAGCATTGTGTGTAGCCCTGCTGTCAGGATGTAGAAACTGGTGAAATTGCAAACTCATACCTTTCAACCTATTAGTACAAAAAATCTGGACAAAGCCAAAAGTTATGCGGGTGAGGGGGGGGGGGGCAAATTTTAAATATTGTGTTTATAAACTTAGAAGATTGCTAGAATACATTTTTTGTGTTAACATGCATTTTCCTGAAGAATATGAAATCTGAAACTCAAATGCTTGTCATTATTTACTGAACTCAATTCTCACTGTTTTGCCAGGAAACTAGACATTTTATGAGGAACAGAACAAAAATATAAGGCAAAAATATGGATGTTCCTCCACAATCTGGGCAGTTGAGAGGCATGGAGCAGAATGACTATTAAGATGATGCCTACTGGGATATGAAACTACACAGTAATTGGGCTCTAGTTGCTGAAATAAGTACCACAGACATCACAGTTCCCAGCATCCTTAGCCACTGTCTCAGTGCATGTCATTCAGTACCATTTAGTCCTTTGCAGGTACTTCTGGAAGTCCTGTGTATGAAATCTGTGTTAGACAGCAACAAATCACTACTGACACTCTTCTCCACCCATTCCACCCTGCCTGTACTCTCTTCTTCACCTCTCTTCTACACTCACCATTACACTGCACTAATGGTCTCAAGTACTTAAACTCATCCACCTTCGCCACCTCTATTCCCTGCATCCTCATCATTCCTCTAACCTCCCTCTCATTCACATGCATATACTCTGTCTTAGCCCTGCTGACCTTCATTTCTCTCCTCTCTAGAGCATATCTCCACCTCTCCAGGGTCTCCTCAACCTGTTCCCTACTCTCACTACAGATCACAATGTCATTTGCAAACATCACAGTCCATGGGGCCTCATGTCTGATCTCATCTGTCAACCTGTCCATCACCACTGCAAATAAGAAAGGGCTCAGACCTGATCCTTGCTATAATCCCACCTTCACGTTAAATGCATCCGTCATTCCCACCGCAGACCTCACCACTGTCACACTACCCTCGTACATATCCTGTATCACTCTTGCATACTTCTCTGCCACTCCTGACTTCCTCATACAATACCACAACTCCTCTCTAGGCACCTTGTCATATGCTTTCTCTAAGTCCACAAAGACACAATGCAACTCCTTCTGACCTTCTCTATATTTCTTTGTCATCACTCTCAGAGCAAACATCTCATCTGTGCTGTTTCCCGGCATGAACCATACTGATGATCACTAATCATCACATCCCTTCTTAACAGAGCTTCCACTACTCTTTCCCATAACTTCAAGCTGTGACTGATCAGTTTTATCCATCTGTAGTTACTACAGGTCTGCACATCACCCTTATTCTTAAAGATAGGTACCAAAACACTTTTTCTCCACTCCTCAGGCATCCTCTGACTTTCCAAAATTTCACTAAACAATCTGGTTAAAAACTCCACTGCCATTTCTCCTAAGCACCTCCATGCTTCCACTGGTATGTCATGTGGGCCAACAGCCTTTTCATTCTTCATTCTCTTCATAGCTGTCCTTACTTCCTCCTTGCTAATCTGTTTCACTTCCTGATTCACTATCTGCACATCATCCAACCTTCTCTCTCTCTCATTCTCTTTATTCATCAGCCTCTCAAAGTACTCTTTCCATCAACTCAACACACTCTCCTCACTTATGAGTATGTTTCCCTCACTATCCTTTATCACCCTTACCTGCTGCACATCTTTTCCAACTCAGTCCCTCTGTCTCGCCAACCGGTACAGATCCTTTTCTCTCTCTTTAGTGTCCAACCTTTCATACAATTTTCCATATGCCTTATCCTTAGCCTTTGCGACCTCTGTCTTTGCCATGCACCTCATCTCCTTATGCTCCTGTCTGCTTTCTTCATCTCTTTGACAATCCCACTTTTTCTTCGCCAGCCTCTTCCTCTATATACTCTCCTGTACTTCCTCATTCCACCACCAGGTCTCCTTGGCCTCCTTCCTCTGTCCAGATGTCACACCAAGCACCTTTTTAGCTGTTTCCCTTACCAGCTCTGCTGTAGTTTCCCAGCTATTCGGTAAGTCTTCACTGCCCCCTAGTGCCTATCTTAACACTTCACTGAACTCCACCTCACAATCACCCTTTTTCAACTTCCACCATTTAATCCTTGGCACTGTTCTCACACTCCTCCTCCTCTTGATCACCAACATCATCCTACAGACCACCATTTTATGCTGCCTAACTACACTTTCTTCTGTCACCACTTTACAGTCTCCAATCACCTTCAGATTGGCCCTCCTGCATAGGATATAATCCACCTGTGTGCATCTTCCTCTACTCTTGCATGTGACCCTATGCTCCTCTCTCTTCTTAAAATATGTATTCACCACAGCCAAGTCCATCCTTTTCGCAAAATCCACTATCATCTGACCTTCTGCATTCCTCTACTTAACACCATATGTACCCATCAATTCCTCATCTCCTCTGTTCCCTTCACCAACATGCCCATTGAAATCCACTCCAGTCACCAGTCTCTCACCCTTGGGTACACTCACCACCACTTCATCCAACTCACTCCAAAATTTTTCTTTCTCATCTATCGCGCACCCAACTTGCGGAGCGTATGCACTAACAACATTAATCATTACATCATCAATTTCCAGCTTCATAAACATCACTCTATCCAACACTCTTTTCGCCTCCAAAACACTCTTGGCATACTGTTCCTTCAGGATAACCTCTACCCCATTTCTTTGCCATCCACACCATGATAGAACAATTTGAACCCGCCTCCTATTCACCTGGCCTTACTTCCCTTCCATCTAGTCTCTTGCACGCACAATATATCAAACTTCCTTCTCTCCATCATATCAGCTAGCTCTCTCCCTATACCAGTCATACTGCCAACATTAAAAGTTCCTACCCTCACTATTACACTCCTAACTTTCCTCCCCACTTCCTGCCTTCGGGCATGCCTTCCCCCTCTTCTTCTCCTTGGCCAAGAGTAGCCCAATTGCTGACAGCACCCTGTTGGCTAACAGTACTGGTGGCGGTCGTTGCTAACCCGGGCCTCAACTGATCCAGTATGGAAATCTGTATTGTTATCTTCATATGTTATTTGGCAGAGGTTTTACATTGGATGCCCTTCCTGACGTAATGCTCCCCATTTATCCGGGCTTGAGACTGGCACGAAGAAATGCACTGGCTTGTGCATCCCCAGTGGCTGGGTTGTGAACAACTAAGCACACTGAACAACTTCTAATACAAAACAAGTCAGTTTACTTCATTTGCAAAATGTCTGTTTCAGAAATTACTTAATTGGCTTAAGTTAGATGTAGTTTAAATATTGCTTCGAAAACTATATCCATAGTCTGATGATGTGTCATTGATAGCATGATTTAATCTTTTATCAAGTTTTCAGGTTCAGAGACTGGTTTGGTCTCTGTGAATCACTCTTACTTGATCAACGGTTAATGATTACACATGACTATTGAATATGTCACAGGTCTTAAACATCTTTGAAGCATACCTCTAAACCGTACCGAATTCCTTGGTAAATACTGTTTTTGAGGGCAAAATATTGGGATGCCACGAATTCCCGAGTGGCCCCTTTACTTTCTGAATTTCCCGGGTTTGTTTTTGAAGTTTAAAAATTTGCTTTGTTTAGCAGATGTCTATTAGTGTTTGTGCTATAAAATGTAAAATAAAAGTTTTAAATGAAATGCAAATAATCATTGAAGTAAAGCAGTATGCACATTACAGTGTTTACGGTAATTGAGGCAAAAGAGCCAAGTAATGGGACATTGGAATGGCTGCAGGGGGAGGGCTGTGGTATGGAGGGTCTGATTCGACCATGATTTTGTGAGGGGGGAAGGGTGGCAAACTCAGACAGCCCCAGGCAGCACAAACTGTAGCTACTCCATTAGTAAACCATGGAGAATGACTTTTGGAGGTCCTACAAACTATAATATTCTTTTGCTAAGATTAGAATATTGCCTAGCAGCAAATGCCCTACTTTTACCACAAAACCCACATATACTACAAGTCACCAAAAACAAAATCCTAAGGTTCATCATCTTCTCCCTTCCCAGTGAACATCACTGCTACACATTTCAAAAAATTGGTTACCATTTACTACAGGGTCTGGAAGCTCATATTTTGGTTGTCTGTTCTTCAGTTTGCGTTTGAAAGTTGATATCCCATAATTCCACTGGAGTGGGTGGGGTTATGTAATTATGTATGCAAATTTTATGTTGATCAGCATACAGATCTGTACCTATTTTTTATGGGCCTTTGTCCAGATTCTTGATGTTTCCAGGTTGAGAGGTATGCTTTGAAGTTACTGCAGAGATCTAATTAGGTCCATAACTGTAATTTCCCACACAAATGTCATAACGATACTTTAACACACAAACTTCATCTTCCAGTGCAAAACACATCAGCTTACTTCTTTTGCAAAATATCTGTTTCTGAAACCACTGTTTATTTTGGATTTTTGCATTCCATTCTAGTAGAAATATATCAAATGTAGACATTAGCCTTCAATACATAGTATTTTTGCTACAGGCATGTCTGGAGTCAGTTGATGAGTAATTTTGCAGTTAAACAAGCATGTGGAAAATCTTAACTTTTATTTCCTTCAGCACTTTCTCTGAGTGTAGGCATCCTCTGATGCCATTAGACCGAACATAAAAGGGAGCAAATGCTGCATGACAATTTGCAAATTCCACTTTAGTGAAACAAGATCCATTACTGGGCATTAACATTTACTAGAATATTCTGTCTGCTAAAATGTTGCATCCATTTTTCAGTGGTTACATACTAGCAAAACGAATTCTTGGCACACACATACCAATCCACTTAAAATGGACATAATTGAAAACTAAAAAAAAAAAATCCAAGGAATGGGCTCAAATAGGTCATACATAACCAAGCCCGTGGCTTTTCAGACCATTCACAAGGGTACAAAGATGCATCAGGAGGTTATTCACAGTTTCTTTACATGAAGTATTCATCTTTGTTTTCTTTTCCACTTCATGATACTTGCCCGACATGAGACATATGACGTGAATAAGCCTTTCTTTCTTTTTTTCTGGATATTCCAGGATGCTTTGATGTAACATTTTTCACATTATACAGTGATCGTCTAGAGGAACTGTAACTCCCGATCTTTTCAATACATCGTCATCACTGAAACGTAAGACTAGACTTGTGGAAAAGTAGGGTATATGCCTTGGCTTAGTTATTAGAGGACACACCTTTCAGAACATAGTTATGAATTAAATAATTACATATGTTGGCAGTACATTGTTTAACCTACTCTGTAGGTATTGGAATGGTGCATTGTCATTAATGTTTGATATCAATACTAGTTTGGGATAGCTATCCTTATCTGTAGGCTTTAATGGAACTGGTAACCTGCTTATTGTATCTGTATTAATATGATATATTCTTTATCTATAGACACTGTTCCAGTATTATGATTTCATTTGTGGAATAGATTTTCTTTCATTAAATTAATGGGTTGAGATCTGAGTGTATAGTAAAATAGAATGATACTCCTAGTTTTGTTTGAATTCCAAATGACATGGCTAGTTCTTCTATGTCCAAGTGAGACATTTTTTCTCTGCTGTTATCAATGTACATTTGACAAGAAAACTCAGTCCTGCAAAAGAGCTGTTTTCCTACTTTCGGAGTAAACTACTTTTTTATAGTCTATTTACTAAAAATAATGCCTTTGAGTAATTTCTTCTTTTCTTCACCCAAGATTTTATTGAAAAAATATCCAAACGGACAATAGTTCAAGTTGTTCATTAAGAACACTTTTGCATGAGATAAACTGGGTTTCCTCAGATGCACAGAATTATCTGATCAGTGAATTTATCATATGTCCTTTCTTTTTTATATTGTTTGTCCAGGGGTAGTTCTGGGGAAGGAACATGTTATGATTTGCTGATTGATAGTAGGGGTGGGAGACTCCATTGGTTGTGTAGAATACATCCTCATTTGCATGATAACTGTGATTGGATTAAAGTGTGGCAACAGACAAGTGAAGCAGTCTACCTATCCTGCAGCACCAATGCTGGTTAAGGACAAGCATTTTACCATTAGCTTGTCAAATTAGTGACACTTTCAGCAGTAAAACCTATCATTTGTTCAAATTTTTTTTTCAGAAAGGAACATTTCAGGTGAATTCAGCTGTCATTGTAGCTGTTAATAAAGCCTTGTTAGCTCTGTTTCCCTTTATTGAAACATCTACACATGTAGGTTTTTGACTTTTGAAGGGCAGCCCCCCCCACAGCCATTGCACATGTTGTTAAGGGTATAACAGGATTACTAGAATTGGTTAAAACCTGATGTAAAATTTAAATAAATCCAAATATCCTTCCAACTCACTAACATCTGTAGCAAATAGACCCTCCAGAGTGGTTTTAGTTGAATGTCCAAATGATGTAAACCATGTGTACCTACCTTATCTCCCATGCATTACACCTCTGTTTCAAAGGTAATACGTTAGTTTCTCTTAAGATGCCAGTCTGCATACACTTTAGTTCACTTCATACTTTAAATTCTGCACACATTCCTCTGCTGTGCTCCCTTGTAGGATATCATTCAGATCAGTGGTTATAGGTTTTAGGTCTGGCACAACCAAGTTTCTGTAGTATAGTGAACTATAGTACCAACAGATGGTTGTCCAGCATGTAAATTGCTATATCAAGTATTTTTAGACTAACCATCCAACATCATTAAGCCATTTATTGATAAGCATAGCATATGCATAATATTTATTTATTTTGCCAATTTAAATGGATTTTGTACAGCCAGCTTCTTTCTAGCAGATTTGGGCAGTTATGTTTGATTTAGCTAATATATATATATATATATATATATATATATATATATATATATATATGTGTGTGTGTGTGTGTGTGTGGATTCACTTCAGAAGCTCGAAATACTGAAATCTCGAATTTCAGTATCTCGAGTCAAAGAAAGTGGAATCCACAAAACAATGAAAACTAAAAACCGTGAAATTCAAAATCTCGAATACCGGAAGTTTTGAATTTCGCGGTTTTACGACACACACACACACACACACACACACACACACACACACACACACACACACACACACACACCATCCACCACACAAACACACACAATCACTCTACTACATGAAAGCAGTGGAGCAAGCCCCCCTGCACCCCCATGTTAGGGACTGCACCCCCCACACCCCCCTACTTTAATATTCTCACTCCGAGGTCTCACTACATACAAACAGACACAAAACACCACCACATAAGCTACTTTCTCTTCGCACACACACATCACAGCAACAAAACACACTGACACACACACCACAGCCCCTACCCAGACCCCTTAACACACCACACATTTACCTGAATACATGACCATAGCGGAACTTTAGAAGCGTGAAATTTAAAACCTCTGGTATTCAAGGTTTTGAATTTCGCGCTTCTAAACTTTCGCTATTATGTGGATTCGACTTCTTGGGCTCGAAATATTGAAATTCGAGATTTCAGTATTTCGAACTTCTGAAGGGAACCCATATATGTATATATGGCTTCTCTTTCAGCATCATTTCTACCAAGAACTGATTTTCGCATTCTGCATATTCAGACTCTGCATAGCATGCAGAGGAAATGTATGTGTGTGACCAGTATGTTTGTGACCTTCCTTTCAGCTCCTTTAAAAAGTGTTCTTTTTTCTTATTTCTATAACTACTTGTTGAAAGTCGGTTTCTATGATAAGTATGGTATTTCCCTTGCATAAATTTACAGTCTGCAGCTGTGAGCTCTTCCCCAAGATATATTCAAACATATGCTTTTGTTATTTTGGGAGTATGTCCTTTGCATTTATATCTTTGCACAATAATATTCACCACTGTAATTTATCATACCTCTAAACATGTTACATTTCATTTGCTACTTCCATTACTAAGGCAGCTATTACAAGAATTTCCAAATTTTAAATTGTTTTCAGAGAACAACCTTCTTTGAATGCACTCATTAATTCAACATGCAGTTATAACGTCAGTCTGTAATTGGAGTTCTGGCCTGAATTTCTCAGCTCAGCCACATACTCAGTCTTAGACTAAGTAAGCCTTAGTTTGTATGATAAATTCATATCTCTGAGTTACAAATTAGAATGAAAATTAATTTTAGCCAGCTTACTAGACACGTTTTTTTTCTTGATCTCGTTGGGCAATTTTTTTTTATTTTTTTATTAAACCGTAGGTTTCATTTCCTGCTGCACACATAAGGATTGCTCAGTCCATTCTTCTTAGTCAGCCTGAATGGAAAAAAAAAAGTTTCAGTATTTTACAGTATTCCTCCAAGGAATGGACGTTCACATCAAAGTGAAAGTGCTTGCAGATCCAATTTTCTTTAGTTTTAGTCCCTTTCGGTTTCCATACAAATTGAAACTCTGAGAATCCTTACTAACCATTAATTCTGTCACCAAAAATGGTGTACCGTTCTAGAGATAAACACACATTTTAATGATTCAAAAGCTCTAATAAGTAATCCAAACTCTGCAGCAAGCAGAATTGATTATGACCATCTCAGCACATACAACTTCAGGTCAACAGGGCAATCAGAGCAGGTTCAGTCAAGTTTGAAAAGGTATGGTTTAAATCTTGCATCTGGAAAATCTTTAGTCTATACACATGGAGATGTCTACATTAATATGGAAGATACTATACAAAATAAACAAACTTTTGTGAAAAATATGAAACAATATGTTAATATCAACATGTCCAAAGACCAGGAAGGATTTAGCAGAAATGAGAATCATTATATGTTATAGGTTACCCATCCTAGTTGTTCTGCTTTCTTTTTTCCACTGCCCATTTCTTCCTCCAACTATTACATTCTAACATAAGTGTCTACACCCACTGTAACTTCCTATTACAGTGTCTTTCCCAAGTCTCAGTGTCTGCGCATAACAATACTGTCACATGTTGGATGTGCAGGCTAATCATAAAGGTTTATTCTGAGCATTAACCCTGAGGTCTAATATGACAGAACACTGCAAAATTTGTCCCTAGCTACCAAATTCCATGACATCTGTAAAGTTACTTTTTTAAAGGAGATTGTCATAAAACTATGTTAAAATTCATCAAATGCATCAAATTCTTTGTTATGCTGTGGTGGGAGACCGGAAGTGAATGGAAAAGTTTCCCATCAAGAGTTTGCAGTCTCCTTTGCAGACATGTCTTTTGAAGATGGTATAATAAAGTGAAGAATGCTGGCAGGACGACAGCTTTTTGATGGACAGATTCATCCCATGCAAGTATAGTTTAAATATAATCCTTGCTAATAATATTCTTTCATCAAGAGCAGGCTCCCTTCTAAACACACTCTATATCTCCTTCGTGTGTACTGTGAAATTGTCTTTAGTTACATCAGTTTTCATCCTATTCTTTGTCTTTGTGGCTTAGTCATATTCTGGACCTTGTCTTTCTTGTCTGACTGCTACTTACTACCATTTATATACTATTTCTTCCTTAAAACTTATGATAAAACTGTCCTTCCATGGTACTGTACTTATTAATATACAAAGAGCACATAGATACAAGAAAAGAAAGGTTTTACTGCTTGCACTGAATACTTTTTCGGTATAAAACACTGGCCATTATTACCTTCCCAGGATGCAGTTCTTCCTTCTTTGTAGTTGTATTACTCCAGTTTTGCTTTTTGTATGCTCTTCCACCATGTGCTGAAATGTTAACTGTCAAGCATTTTTTTGCACCATCTCTTCATTCTAAAATCCTGAAAGAATGAGCCTTATTAATAATTTACACTAATATTCTAACACCTTAGATTAAATTTCACAAAAAATAGACACTGATTTAGTGCTTACATATCATGTAAACCTATAATGGCATCACATATTCATTCATTCTCCAGTGAACTGCTTTCTCTATTTTTTTGCGGTTATGGGGGAGCAGGCACTTATCCTGGTACTTAGTGTATGCAAGATGAAGCTAATTCCAGACTGAATGTCAGTCTTTTGCAGGCACATGCACAAACACAGAATCACGTGAACATACATACACACAAATGCATGCACGCATGCGCGCACATACACACACACACACACACACACACACACACACTCACACATCTGGGTGTTGATGGCATTTCTTGAATTTAGGATAGCAGGTCTCACATCCTTCCAGTGCTTTCTAATTCTGGGAACCGACCTGTTTTATTTGTTTTCCCCTCAGCTACTAACTGATGAGTAATTATATATATATATATATATATATATATATATATATATATATTTTTTTTTTTTTAACAAAACATCTTTGTTGAATTATCACTTCTGACATAGACAAACGTAATTTATAAAAGTAAATAAATCATATTACGAAATTCACATTTAGAAACGTTATACATCACATATAGGTTCATAGGTGTGTACTAGGCTAATGGCCCTGGAGCCTTTACAAGCCTAGCCCATAGGATTACCCTGGCATCGTGCCACCCGACCTTAGTTCCCAGTGCCTCTGTCAAGTAGAGCCACTGGAGTGATCCCCAGGGTGAATTTTCTATTTCCCATCCACTCATCAAGATTTCTGTTGAAGAGGGCCAGTGAGGTGCTCTGTTTGACATGTATGGGAAGTCTAATCCACAGCATGGGCAGTCTCTGGGTTTTGAACCTGTCCCTCCAGCACATTCTGTTGATTGTGGTAATGAGGTTGAGGTCTGTGAAGTGTGTGGTGTGAAGGGATTGGAATTTCTTTAGATGTAGCATTTCTAACAGAGCTGGGTCAGACATGGCTTTGTAAGTCAAGCAGAGATCGCCTCTAAGTAGGCGATATGAGACAGAGAATAGCTGGAGTTTTTGGAGTCTGTCCATATAGGACAAGTGTTTAAGGCCTAGGATCCTCTTTGTGAGGTACTTTTGCGGCCTCTCCAGTTATTGCAGGTGTCTAGTGAGGTATATGCCAAATGGGGCAATGTATTCGATGATTGGCCTAATTAGGGAAGAGTAGAGGGAGACAATGACCTCTTTCTTCCTGGATACAAAACCCTTAGTAATGAGATGTGCCACACAGAAGGACTTTCTGACCACAGTGGCAATGTGGTGGTCGAAAGAGAGGTTGCTGTCAACCTGTGTTCCCAGATCTCTTAAAACCCCTTTTGTGTTCAGTGGACTACCATCGATGTGGTAATTCATGGGAACCGGGTTTTTCCCAAAGGGGATACCGACACATATGTTTTCTGTGCGATATAACTCAACCCATTGTTACATAAATTGTGCAGTTCGTGCCTTTTCTTAACCCTCATTCCTCCTCCAAAACATTTTTCTGCATGTATTCTTCCCACAATTTCCATTTTTTCTAAGTAATTTGCTCCTACCCTTTTCTAAATATCTCACTTCCTGTTCCTGTTATCTCTTTTATTCGCTACTTCAAGTACGGTCAGTTTATACTTTTAGTACTATTTTCTAGTAACTTCTTTTTCAGCAGCCTCCAGAACTAAACTTAACAATGGCTTTCTATGTCTAGGTTCATAAGTTCATAGGTAGGTACTAGGCTATCGGCCCCAGGGCTTATAGAAGCCTAGCCAAAAAGGTACCCTTGCGTTCGCCACCCAAGAAATTTATTTTCCTGTGCCCCTGTCGAGCAGAGCCACAGAGTTGATCCTGTATTCTAGGTAAAAAAAACAATAATTTCCTAAGTTACAGTCATTAGCTTGCCTAGTACTCTGAACGGAATTTTGAAAGTCTGCCAACTCATTACCTTCCAAAAGCATACGCTCCCAGGTATCTTTTTCTTCCCTGTCACACCTTCAATATTTGCCATCTACTTGAGAAAAAAATCTTTGGCATTTGCTTGAGGTAAAAAATACCTATGCAAACCCTTCCAGTCAAAAATTCTAAATCTTCTAGACTCTGTTGCATATTTGGAAGCCATATCTCTCTCTCTTCCTAATCTTTCCTGACCTCTTCTGATTGGTTCTTATAGTCATGGATGGTGCAGTAGTGCAGCGTTTTGCATTGTTACCTCACAGCAAAAGGTTTGCCGTTCCGATTCTCGGATGGGGTGCCTTCTGTGCAGACTCTATATGTCATCCCTGCGTCTGTGTGGGTTTCCTCCAGGTGCTCCGGTTTCCTCCCATGTTACAAAAACATGCGTCTGGAACATTTCTCCTTTGGCCTGTGGTGAAAATTGGCTTGTTCCAAGTTGGACTTTCCCAGTAAACAAATGTTAAATAAATAAAAAAATATCATACAATACTTTATATGCCTACTGATTAGCCCATTTTTAACAGCATCTTCTTTTCTAGATTCAACTGAAAACTCAACCAGTGCAGGTCTTTCACTTAGGATTCCCTTATCCATTACTCTTTGCCTGTATTCTGATATCAATCCCTGACAGGGAAGGCAATCACTAGCCTGCAGTCCAAATGTCTTCTTGGCCTCTTCCCATTCCGTTACCTTTCCTTCTTTAATTATTTGTTGCCAATACCTTGGTTCATTTGCAGTTTCTTCCAGTAAATTCCAGCTCCCTCTTGCCTATTGTTTGTACCCCTAATTGCATCCATCCCTATTGGTAGAATCTCCTTTCTCCATTCCTGTGTTGGCTTAGTTCTTAAAATACTTTCTGCTACTTTATGAATATAATATTGTGTATGGCTATTGTTATTCTCCATAAGGATCTGCATCCAAAATCCCAGTCTCTCTGTTTTTCTTAACCCCCCTCTCCATTTCATCATCATCATCCCTTTCCACTTTGAACTGTGACTTTCTGTTTGTGTTATAACAATCCTGTTTAGTTGTAAAATATCCCTTCAAATCAGGTAATCATAAACCACCTTGTTCAATTGGAAGGATAAACTTATCCCACTTGACTCTTCCCCTCTTCCCCTCCCAGATAAAGTTCTTCAACTCCTTATTAATTACTGTCCATAACTCCTCCTCTGGTTGATAAAAACGTGTCTGACCTGTGTATTTTTGTGTCTTTCGGCTTTTCCCGGTTAGGGGTCACAACGGCGGAACTCTGGTCCGCTAATGATTGGTAGTGGATTTTTACGTACTGGGTTACCAGCCCTGACACACAACCTTCAACGAAGGCACGCCCCATTTACGTATGCCTAACTAAAAAGACTAAACCATTATACTGCTTGTATCTTATCCATGTTTACAGGCAAGAGCTTCCAGTTTCTCAGTTTTTATATCATCTTTTGTTTAGTCTTTCCCACATATCCTTACCTGACAGACAGAATCCTTTTTAAGCCATACTCCTAAATACTTCATTTTATCATGTCCCCATAAATATGGGTATTGCTGAACCAATTCATGTGTGGGTACACAGTTTGCTGCTCTACATTGTTTTGTCTTCATTGGTTTTGTATCAGAAAAAAAATCGGAACTGTCTCACAATGTTCCCCAACACTGAGATGCCCCTTTCTGGTTTTATCAGGTACCAAATAATGTCGTCTGCAAGTAAAGACAACTTTTCTTGATTACCATACCAATTATGTCAGTTAATTTCTGAGCCTCTTATTTTCTTTGTCAGTGGTTCTAAATATAGTGCAAATAACAAAGGTAAAGTGGACACCCCTGCCTTGTTCCTCTTTTCAGACACAACTTTTCAGAGAGGAATCTTCCCACTTTGATTTTTGCCTCTGATCCCTCATATATCCTCCTAATTAACCTTATTATTGTATCAGGGAATGCAAATCCTTCCATTGCCTTACCCATATAATCCCAGCTTACTCTGGTGAATGCTTTCTGTGCATCAAGACCCATCAACAACAGTGATATTTTCTTACATTCTGCTTCCCTCTGGATCATCATAGTTCTGTTAATGTTGTCAAATGTTCGTTTCCCCTCCACAAAACCACATTGATCCATATCTATCCATATCGATCAATTTTGGCAATAACTTTGCCATTCTTTTAGTCATTGCAGAAATAAACTTCATATTCACAGTTTAAAATTGAAATGGGCCTGTATGAAGCTAGATCTGACGGGTCTTTACCCTCTTTAGGGATTACAGCCACCACCTCTTTTTTTCCAGGATGTTGGTGCTTTCTCTCTTTTTAAAATACAGTTAAACAAAACCTTTCAGATCTTTATCACTTTTTTCCCTCCAAGCTTCCATCTGTTCTTGGGGAATTTTATTTTGTCACTAATGCCTTTAATCACGGAGTGTGGATTGCATATTAATATTTTGCACCACACGAGGTACCCGGCATTCTGTCATAGGTATGACAGTTTTCTTAACTTTTGAAGAGATAGGTTAAAGCAGGAAAGCAAACCATTTTTTTATTGAATTATTTCTCAGAGTAGTTTAGGTGTAAATTGTTGGTGTGCTACTTTATTCCATGAAAACTGATGTGTGCAGTCTGATCTACCCTTAAAAATGACTGTCTTAATGTTTGTTTTCATTCAGAAGGAATATGTTTTGTTGTTTTCCCTTAGTTCTCACATATTCTTCTTCTTTTCTTAAATTCTCATTGTATCTTGATTTGCCTGTCTGTTTTGCTAATTAAATTTCACCCACTATCTCCTCCATGTCTACTTCATACCATTAACTGCAAGACTCAGGATATTTACCCCATTTAAATATTACAGTTGCAGTCATTTAAACTTTTATTTAACAGTAAGTCTGTGGTTAACCCAAGTAGTTCAAATCAGTTAATAATCACTTTTATGGCAGCAATTAAAAATAAAATTAATTTTATTATGCTGAATAGCTCTTATGACTTATTTGTGCTAATCGAGCGGCAGTATTTTATTAGGCTTAATTGTTTGCCTTTTGAACTTGTGTATGGCTTCCACCCTCCCCCTTAACCAATACTGTTCAGTTGACACAAATAACATTGCTGTCTTCCCAAGTTCAGTAGCAGATCCACAAACCTGTCTATACCTAGTAGGGGAAGAAGCAGCCATGACATTCAAATGGACTGTTTTAGTTTTCAATCAAGTTTATTCTACTCTAATTAAAGTGCCAAGTAACCATGTAAATGTATAGCTTATGATCAGCACATTAGTGTACAGAGAAAACTGGGACACTTTATCCTTTTTCATAGCAAATGCATTTTAAAGAAAATGATGGATAAGGGAGCAAATGTGGAGGTGGGAGTACATGCTGACTACCCTCAATACTTTCCCCTAAGTCTGACACAGAGTCTGATCATTTTTAAGGTACACTTAAGCTAACTAGCTAATAAGGAGACAATTCCACTTAGGCTGTTTTTTCTCCAATGAGTAGTGCTGGTGACGTCCAAAAACACTCTCCCCTTTATGGAGTTTTGTTGTCTTATCACACAATCACACGATGGATTGAACCATAATCTGAATAGGAAATCTGAGCACAGTGCTTTCACAGGTAGAAATATCCAATGCAAAACTTGTAAACCTGAACAGTGGTGTCACAAGCTCAGGCAGCAAGGTGATCCATGCTCTGTCAAATATTGTTGGGGCTGGTTTACTAAATATTGTATGGGTGAAAGTAGCAGAGGCCCGCAAAACCTTGCACCTGTACAGCTAAGCACTATGTTACCTTTGTGAATGCAACAAGTTTGCTTAATTTAGTCTGGCCTACCTTGGAATAACTGTTTAAATTCTGATGGAAAAGTCTGTGACGTTGCATATTTAGACAGGTGGACTCAGATTACTACCACTGATCTCAGTGTTGTTTGTCTTTTCGGCTTTTTCCCGGTAAGGGGTCGCCACAGTGGAACTCCAGTCCGCTAATGATTGGCAGTAGATTTTTATGAAACGCCGAGGTGCCAGCTCGACGCCCAACCTTCAATGAAGGCACGCCCATTTACGCACGCGTCTTTCGAACACTACCCAACCATGGGGAGGACATAGGTTTCCTAAATCTTATTTTGCTTATTGTTCTGGACAGTAAGTAGTTCAGTCATTTTTGGCAAGATGTTGTATGTGGAATGTATGTAACCTTCCCTACAGAGAAAAAACAAATACAAGATGTGTTTGGAGGAATAAAATCAGTAGTAATCATTTAGACAGCAATGGCAGGAAGTTGTTAGATAGCGATACAGGAACTGATGCTTATGATAATGACATCCAAGGAAGCCTCGTTGATAGGTACAGAGCTGTCTCCCTACTACATATTTGGGAAAGGTATTTTCCTGAAAAGTTTGGCTTGCTGAATGGAGTTACTTGTGTGTCACAGCACACAGTTTGCGTTCATCTGAAGAAAGTCAGAATGTCTGTTTACAGAGCAGTATGTGGCAGTTCCAGGTCACTCTGAATGACCACTGTTAGTGTTACTACTTGAGAATACTTATTACACAATCGTCTAAACCATAATGTGTAACATGTATCTGCTGTGTTGAAGATAAGTATTATATCCACAAAAGTCCAGGAATCTGTAGACATTTTCAAAGTGAGCTGTTTTAGACATAGTCAAAGACGTCAGACAACCAAAGCCTCCAAATACAGCCAGAAAGTTAAAACACACTGAGGATGTTCCTGGATGTGGAAGTGGTATTTGTAATTTGATGAACAGCTGTGCAAAAACTCCATATACTCCATGAAATGTTATGTTCTATGATGAAAGTTGTAACTAAAGAGGGGTAACTCCCTTTTTCATGATGCAGTAACCTCACAGCAGATGATACAGATCAGTTTATAGGGAGATGTCTATGTGTTGATTCTGATGGGTGGCAAAGCCATCCACAAAAGGATGTGCACCATTTGGTCACTTTATAATGAGTGCCATGTTGTATGCTGAGTTCGAGCATAAGTCCATTTACAGTTTCAGATTGTTAGTCAGATTTGCTTTCAGGGGCTCTTTGGGTGGCAGTACCACAATGCTAAATTCATTGTAACCAATGCCTTAGGATGCTGTCAAGCAACTTAAATTGTGTGCCAAGAAAATCTATGCATATCCTAATATAAACTGCAGAAATAAAATTTGACTGGAAGGAAACTGAGGTATTTTGAATTCAAGTGTCATCTTTCATTTTTATTAGAGTCTACAATGAACAACTATAAGGCATCTGAAACTTTGTGGTGATGAAGTTGAAACCCCAGCATTTGCCATAACAAAACCCATTATAAGCAATAATATCAAAGAAACACAGACTCTGATGGCAGATAAGAACTGCGTGTCCCACCTAAAGTCTGACAATTACTTGTCAGATAAGCTGTTGTGTCCTGTGGATCTAACAACACATCACCTTAGTCCATCTTTATCATGTTGTTATGCCAGGCTCAGGCATTTTTCAACATAGCAACTTTTGAAACTTTCAGGAAAGTGTTTTCTATTTGTCTACCACATTTTTGGTAAAGAAGTATTTCTCCCATCTTCCCTAAACTGCCTTTCTTATCTTACGTCAGTGTGCTCCCCTTTCTAATAAATCCTTTTTTGAAACATAACTCTTTGAACTCTATTATAGACTCCTTGAGGTAGTTCAAGGTTTCTGCCCTGTGCTTCCCTTGTCTGCCTTTCTATAAATATATACAAACAAAGCTCCTTTCATTCCTTTATAGGTTCATAGGTTCATACTAGGCTATCTGCCCTAGGGCATTTATAAGCCTAGCCAGAGTGTGTATGGCTTTCGTCACCCATTTTAAATTAATTTTGCTATGCCCTTTTTCGAAGTTAGTATACTGTGCCTCTGTCTAACAGTGACACAGAAGTGATACCTGGGGTATAGGTTCATAAAATGCCACCTGGTTATGCATGTCACCTGATAGAGAATGAACATTATTTTTGTTGCCTCTCATTTAATATGCCTGCTTTCTATGAAGCTATGCTCATTAGAGCTCCAGAAATGTGCACAGCAGTACTGATGGCTTGTTACCAACTTTTTATGAGCATGCTTACTTACATGAAGATTAAATTTGTATTAGAGTTTGCTGTGACTAATAAAACATAATCCGTTGTGACCATGAATCACAAAGTAGCAGGAATCTTGGATACATTTTCTGCAGTGGTTTTGGGACTGAATATATACATGTCTTCATTTGTGGCTCATAGCAGGTTTGCATTGAGTGTTGTCCCTGTCTTTAGTCATTGAAGGAGCATTTTAGCACTAGTGAGTACCTTTTTGATTTAGTTTGACGGAAAGGCCTTATATAATGTTTTTTTCCCTGATGTTATTGGCTGGCTAGCAGTGAGTCACACTCCTAATACAGATGTTTCAAGACTTATTCTTTGTCACCTGTCAGTTGATCAGTTGATCTAGTCAGAGTTTTAAGCAGAGAATTGTGTGCTCTAATGCTCATTGCTCCAGAAGCCATAACTGTGTCATTCAAAGGTTGCATTATATACCTTAGAATCTCTGTTTTGTGTTAGTCACAGCTTATCTTCCTTGAACACAAAGGTTACGACCCCCCAGCACACATACCAGCTGTATGTATTTTCAAGAATTCTTTGAAGCTCTGTCATTTGAAACTCATTCTATTTCTGAACCCATTCAGATTTGTGTCTAGTTGCTGTAAAAATAATAGTATATAATATTTTCTAGAAGCTTTCCCTATAATGAAAACCCTTCACCTGGTATGGCAGGGTAGAGCCCGGATGTTTAAATGAGATATGAACATCACTGTTCCTGTTATGTGTAGGAATTTATTTTCCTTTGTTTTTTTTATTTTATTTGTTTGTTTTGTGCATTCTCTCTTGACCCCAGGGTATTTAGGTAAATAGATTTAATTTCAAGGCTGTCATGTTTTTAGTTTTGTGATTGCTCTCTGTTTATTTCTTAGGTAATAATAGCTTATTTTTTAAAACATTATCTTTGTAATTGTTTTGTCTGTAGCTTTGTATATGTATTCACATGGAGCTTTTCTCCCTGGGACCTCCATTGAAAAAGGGCTCAGTTTGGCCCAATGGACTCTCCTGGTTAACAAACTGCAAATAAAAAAATAGTAACTAGGCTACCAACCCCAGGGTGGCTTTTTAAACTCAGCCATGCTTCCAGAAGGTAAGAATTAAAACTTTGTACCTTGTGTCTGCAAGTCAAACACATTAACCATTATGCCAACTTCCCCTACAATTTGTTAATTGTTTTTTTGCATTCCTTGCTCAAGATATGGCCAATGTGACCCTCTCTGACCATCATCTGGGAGCTTTTGTACAAATGATGTGAAAACCTCAGGCTTTCACCTTGAGATGAAAGTTATGCATATTTATCACATCTGCGGTTTTGTAATTTAAATAAATGCATGGAATCTAAAAGTCAAGCACTTTTCGCTACTCGTTTGACTTAAGACAAGGGCATGCAGGGGTGTAGCTAGGATTTTCAAATTTGTACTGACAGCTCTCAAACTGCTACCCCCCTCCCCAGCCAAGCTACGACCATTCTCGTAATTCACGGTTCGCTCTTTTAGTGTCGATGAAGAGGCATTTTAGTGTCGATGAAGAGGCATTTTAGTGTAATGCCTCTTCAGTAATAGAATATAAATTCACTCAAACTCGGTTCCTTGAATTGAAAAATAACCGGAAATGTCAGTTCTTATGCAGCATGGTAGTTGGGGTAGAGACTTTATGCTTTTGTTTTCTGTAACTAAGGTACAGGTTTTGAGAGTAAATTACTAACCACCTGCTACCACTAACTAGGATGTTTCATTCACACACACCCCTACCTACCTCTTAGTGCAAGAAATATGGACAAAGCCTAAAATAAACAGGGACAGATATTAAATAATGTTCTCGTGAACTTAGAAAGTTGCTAGAATAACAGGATTTGTGCTAGTATGAGAAAGTTGCTAGAATAACAGGATTTGTGCTAGTATGAATTTTTCTAAAGGACATGAAGTCTGAAGCTGAAATATCTGTCATTTAGCAACTTCAGCCTTCAATGATTTTCTAGAAAATCACAAAATTTATGAGGAACAGACAAAAAATATGGGGCAAAAATCTGGACATTCTGCAAAATGTGGACAGTTGAGAGGTATGCTACCTACCACACACACACAACCTCTCAACCTCTTACAGCAACAAACTCATAAATAAAACTGAGGCAAAGGCCCAAAAATAAGGACATTTTTTTTTAAATATATCTCTTATAAACTTAGAAAGATAATAGAATAGTAGTAGGTCTTGCATCAATACGAATTTTCTGAAAGGTATGAAATCTGAAACTGAAATGTCTGCATTATTTTCTAACTTCAGTCTTTAACAATTTGCCACTAATTTGCCAGAAAACTGCAATTTTATGAAAAACGGACCAAAAATGTGATGCAAAAATATAAAATTGCCAGACAATACAGCTGGGAACCTGTCAAAGGAGGGACACCATTTTAATATGAGCACAGTTAACTTAGAGCAGCTGACAAAATTAGAGAATCTACATGCATTTCTGAAATAAAAGTAATGTATAACTCTGATCATTACAGTTATTTATAAAAGTAAAGTAAACCCTCTATGTTTTCTTCCAAAATTGCTATTTTGTGGAGGGATCATTAGGGGAAGAGCAACATTTTGAGCCAAAATCAGGGACAGTTGAGGTTTGGCTATGCCTAATTCTATAAAGCAATTTATTTGCATGTACCTCTCAACCTGTTAATGCAATAAATCTGGACAAGGCCAAATATATTGAGGAACATATAAACAGTACTAAAATTGCTCTTGTATAAACTGGGACAGTTGATAGAACAGGTCTTATTTTAGCATGCATTTTTCTGAAGGTTATAAAGTCTGAAACTAGTGTGTCATTATTTAGTGGCTTAATTCCTAAATCATTTGCCAAAAAAACACAAATTTTGAGGAACAAACCAAAAATAAGAAGCAAAAAATCTATTCATTCTTTGAAAATCTGGACAGTTGGGAGGTATAGTTCAGCTGGGGCTGTCTAAGTCTGCCGCCCTTCCCCCTCACAAAACCATGGTCGAATGGAGCCTCCCCCTGCAGCCATTCCAATGATCCATTACTTTGCTATTTCACTCCATTTACCATAAACACTAATGTGCATACTGATTTACTTCTATGATGATTTGAACTTCATTTGAAAGTTTTATTTTGCATTTTACAGCACAAACACTAAGACATCTGCTAAACAAACTTGGCATTAAAACTTCTCTGCCCTTGAAACTCACATTCATTGAAACAACATTAAAACCCACATTCAAAGAAAAATACATTTTACCCGTGGCAGATAAAAATTAATTCTAGGCTGCTTTTAAATCACAGGCCTCTTGCATATGAAACATACATGTGCTCTTTGATACACCTTCCTATTGCTTTGAACATTTTTCCAGTAAACAATGAAACAAAACTGCCCAATTCAGAACATTTCCATCATAAAAGTCTACTCAAACTTCTACAGTCCACCATTATCAGTAAATAATATGCACAATCTCTGAAGTAGTAAAAAAGGTCATCTAAATAATTCCACGTTAAATAAATCTAACTAATGAAGAGGTTGCTGCCAGCAATCACCTTTATATTTCATGGCTTCACCGAAAAATAAAGTGCCTGATGCCCCTGAGGAATAAATTGCCTAAATTACATTAAAAATAAGCTAGTAATATTGCAATAGGAAATGGATGGCAAACTGATAACAAGCTCATAGTTAGTGTCTTAACTTTCAGTACAGCAGCATTCACCCCTTATGGGAGCAGAACCAACAACCTTCTGCATTAAAAGCAAGTACACAACATGTTGTGCTACTAGCAATGTGAGCCGACTTAGCATAATCAGCACTAAACTTCTCTTCTCCTGCAGCTCTCAGCTCCTTGTAAAATCTACGCAATACTCAACTACATCTCAACTTCGCAGCACAAGAAGTCTGGAAAAAGCCAAATTTATTGGGGTGGGTCAAAAGGGCAAAAACAGGAACACATTAAACATTGCTTGTATAATCTTGGAAAGCTGCTATAATAAAATGCTGCATTTCCATCATACATTTTACTGCCAAGGTCCCTGTGCAAAATAGTGAGAACAACATACCACTATGCCAAATCACCTGCTTTGTGAAAGAGAGGAAGACTGAAACTTAAATGGCTATCATTTAATGAATTCAGTTCTCACCATAGCTGTCAACCTCTCAGCACAAAACACCTGGACAAACCCAGTAATGAGGGAATACAGCCCTCAAACATATTCAGTGAATTCGGTTCTTGCCATAGCTGTCAACCTTAGCACAAAAAACCTGGACAAAGCCAATAACAGGGTATTACAGTCCCAAAAATAAGGACAAATTTCAAATAGTCATAAACTTAAAACAATTGCTATAAAAAAGGTTGCGTTACTATATATTTATTGCTAGAATAAAAAGTTGTTTTACTATGTATTTTCTGAAGAATATGAAGTCTGAAATTCAAATGCCTGTCAATTTTACTTCTGATGAAACAAAAAATTTTCAGCAGAGGCCCAGGGAGAAATACTGTAGACACATGTCTTTGTAAAATGGCCAGACACCAGAGCAAATCCACACAAACACAGGGATAAGATGCAGACTCCACACAGAAGGCACCCCAGCCAAGAATCAAACCAGAAAACCCTATAGCTGTGAGGCAACAATACTGCCAGTGCAGTAAGTAAAGGTCCTAATTGAAAAATTGAATAAAAAACAAGGAAAATAAGCAATGTCTGAAATAGAAGTTTGACTCACAAGTATGGTATAACCACACTGCCCTAAAAATATGCTGCACATTATGACATCACAACCAGATAATGCTTCAACCTGCAGTTTAAAATGGTGGGCAGAGTTTTTATACACTTATCAGAGAAAGCACTTTGTACTTGTGAATCAGGCAGAGTACTTTGTAATTGCTGGATTTGCACTCTTTCCTGACTGCTTTTTCACACTCAGAAGTATTCAATAAGAACAGGCTTGTTCTGCTTTGTCTGTCAGTATCACTGCTATTGGCACTGGATTTAGCATGCACATTTGTTAAAGCTAAATTCTTTACAAGTGATGCAGGAATATAGGAAGTAATTACATCAGATTTATTCAATTTTATGATTAATGCTTTAAATATTCACCTACACTTTTCAGTCACCTTTTACAAGAACACATATTAAGGAGATTATGGTCAGTGCCACTTGTTAGTGTGTTGTACAAATATGGGTAACACACAAAATTCCATCTCCTACAAGGTTCTGCTGCATATCATAAAATATACCACTTGTTGCTTTTATAAAGCAAGTCATATTAAGATTTATGCAAGGAAGAAAAACTAGCATATGGGGGCAACAGTCATGTAATAATTATGACTGGACCCATTACTGCATCTTTCACTTTCAAAAATAGTAATTTCCCAGCTCACACTTTATACTCTGTGGTTTAATCAAACTATGTACTACTTGATAAACAATGTTAATTTAAAATAGAAAATCAGTACAAGGCAAGATATGTGTGTGTGTGTGTGTGTGTGTGTGTGTGTGTGTGTGTGTGTGTGTGTGTGTGTGTGTGTGCAAAAACAAAAAATTGCCTCTGTGTGTATACATGTGTGTGTGTGTGTGTGATATATATATATATATATATATATATATATATATATATATATATATAAAATACACACACACACAAAACAAGTAAACACTATGCTTTTATCAATCTGCAGAGCTAGAGAAATAAACAGTTGTCAAAGATAAACGTATTGGACATCCCCTACCTGAGTCTCTAGAGCTGGATAGCGTAGGTGGAACATTTGTGTCCTGTGTGGTTATTTATCATAGAGAACAGCCCAAATGAGGAACTTGAGTGTCCAAGATAAACATCAAGAGATGAGATTCTAGCCTGTGTTTTCTTCCACTTTAATAGACAGTATAACAACTGTCAGATGATAATATGATACTTTTAAGCCAAATATATTTGATGTAAATAGTGTGAAGTATTTATTGTGGGGACAAAATGTATACACGCGCATACACACACACACACACACACACACACACACTCACACACACTATTACTCACCAACCCTTGGTTGCAAGACTGAAGTGAGACCATAACGAATCCTCCTCCCGCTTTGACCAAAAGCATTTGAAACGAATCCTCCTCCCGCTTCGACCAAAACGAATCCTCCTCCCGCTTTGAGCAGAACCATTTGAAATGAATCCTCCTCCCGCTTTGACCAAAAGCATTTGAAACGCTAAGCATTTGAACTGGTCAGTCGGCTGGAAATACATGTGCGGAGCTCCTGACTGGCTGCCCTGATGCGCTACTGGCTGGTTGGCCAGAAATACATGTGCGGAGCTCCTGACTGGCTGCGCTGACGTCATTGTGCAGTAAAGCGCGAAAATAACAGAAAAGTGAACATTTAAAATGCTACCCCCCTTCTACACAAGTTGTACTGAAATCAGTACAGTGCGTATGCCTCCCGACATCCCTGAGGGCATGTACCCACTTTGTTAGTGAGTCAAGTTCTAATAGTAGCCTATGTGTCATAGGATCAGCAAGAAAGGGGGACTCTCCTGTCCTACTGAATCAAAGCCACTAGTTAGAGCTGAAGGGACATTAGTCACTGCTAGCAGTTAATCCAGTTAACATAGATTGCTGGAGGTCAGAATTGGGATATTACCGAAACAAACTGTGCAACCAATGAAGTTATTGCATACTTCTTTGGGGGACGGGAGATTATGAGAAAGGTGTCAGGAAAAGTCATTTGTCCCATAATATGATGGAGAGTAGGCACTGCCACTTAATCCTTGTGCCTGTAGTCAAAGGTACAGGGTTTGATTCCTTCCACCTCCATTTGCATATTCTGTGACTGTGAGCCAGTCACTTAACCAGGCAGTCCTCCTGGGTTTCTCCCAGGAAAGAGACACATGCCCAGTGGATTTAGCTGGTTAACAAAGGAAAAAATATTGCCTTGAAGGGGGAAGCAAATGGATAATGGTCAAGTAGAGATGTCACAAATGTTCAGTACATGAATGGTCAAAGATATATAAAACTTTTCAAGAATTCCTGTAAGAATGCCCTCTTACTAGGTTAGGAAGCCACAGCAGAATTACTCTTCTAGTCATAAATGAAACAAATTGCAAGGTGGGAGGGGCCATATCAATGTTTAAGAAGTAAAACTGGTAACAGTGAGTAGTGTGTTGGTGCATAGCTACAACTGGTAACAGCGAGTAGTGTTTAGGTGCAGAGCTACAACTGGCAACAGTGAGTAGTGTTTAGGTGCATAGCTACAACTGGTAACAGTGAGTAGTGTTTAGGTGCATAGCTACAACTGGTAACAGTGAGTAGTGTTTTTGGTGCAGAGCTACAACTGGTAACACTGAGTAGTGTTTAGGTGCAGAGATACAACTGGTAACAGTGAGTAGTGTTTAGGTGCATAGCTACAACTGGCAACAGTGAGTAGTGTTTAGGTGCATAGCTACAACTGGTAACAGTGAGTAGTGTTTAGGTGCATAGCTACAACTGGTAACAGTGAGTAGTGTTTAGGTGCATAGCTGCAACTGGTAACAGTGAGTAGTGTTTTGGTGCAGAGATACAACTGGTAACAGTGAGTAGTGTTTAGGTGCAGAGCTACAACTGGTAAAAGTGAGTAGTGTTTAGGTGCAGAGATACAACTGGTAAAAGTGAGTAGTGTTTAGGTGCAGAGATACAACTGGTAACAGTGAGTAGTGTTTAGGTGCATAGCTACAACTGGCAACAGTGAGTAGTGTTTAGGTGCATAGCTACAACTGGTAACAGTGAGTAGTGTTTAGGTGCAGAGATACAACTGGTAACAGTGAGTAGTGTTTAGGTGCATAGCTACAACTGGCAACAGTGAGTAGTGTTTAGGTGCATAGCTACAACTGGTAACAGTGAGTAGTGTTTAGGTGCATAGCTACAACTGGTAACAGTGAGTAGTGTTTAGGTGCAGAGCTACAACTGGTAACAGTGAGTAGTGTTTAGGTGCATAGCTGCAACTGGTAACAGTGAGTAGTGTTTTGGTGCAGAGATACAACTGGTAACAGTGAGTAGTGTTTGGGTGCATAGCTACAAATGGTAACAGTGAGTAGTGTTTAGATGCATAGCTGCAACTGGTAACAGTGAGTAGTGTTTTGGTGCAGAGATACAACTGGTAACAGTGAGTAGTGTTTCAGTGCATAGCTACAAATGGTAACAGTGAGTAGTGTTTAGGTGCATAGCTACAACTGGTAAAAGTGAGTAGTGTTTAGGTGCATAGCTACAACTGGTAACACTGAGTAGTGTTTGGGTGCAAAGCTTCAATTGGTAACAGTGAGTAGTGTTTTGGTGCAGAGCTACAACTGGTAACAGTGAGTAGTGTTTGGGTGCATAGCTACAACTGGTAGCAGTAAGCAGTGTTTTGGTGCAGAGCTACAACTGGTAACAGTGAGTAGTGTTTGGGTGCATAGCTACAACTGGTAACACTGGGTAGTGTTTTGGTGCAGAGCTACAACTGGTAACAGTGAGTAGTGTTTAGGTGCATAGCTACAACTGGTAACAGTGAGTAGTGTTTAGGTGCATAGCTACAACTGGTAACAGTGAGTAGTGTTTAGGTGCATAGCTACAACTGGTAACAGTGAGTAGTGTTTAGGTGCATAGCTACAACTGGTAACAGTGAGTAGTGTTTAGGTGCATAGCTACAACTGGTAACAGTGAGTAGTGTTTAGGTGCATAGCTACAACTGGTAACAGTGAGTAGTGTTTAGGTGCATAGCTACAACTGGTAACAGTGAGTAGTGTTTAGGTGCATAGCTACAACTGTTAACAGTGAGTAGTGTTTAGGTGCAGAGATACAACTGGGAACAGTGAGTAGTGTTTAGGTGCATAGCTACAACTGGTAACAGTGAGTAGTGTTTTTGGTGCAGAGCTACAACTGGTAACAGTGAGTAGTGTTTAGGTGCATAGCTACAACTGGCAACAGTGAGTAGTGTTTAGGTGCATAGCTACAACTGGTAACAGTGAGTAGTGTTTAGGTGCATAGCTACAACTGGTAACAGTGAGTAGTGTTTTGGTGCAGAGCTACAACTGGTAACAGTGAGTAGTGTTTGGGTGCATAGCTACAACTGGTAACAGTGAGTAGTGTTTAGGTGCAGAGATACAACTGGTAACAGTGAGTAGTGTTTTGGTGCAGAGCTACAACTGGGAACAGTGAGTAGTGTGTTGGTGCATAGCTACAACTGGTAACAGTGAGTAGTGTTTAGGTGCATAGCTACAACTGGTAACAGTGAGTAGTGTTTAGGTGCAGAGCTACAACTGGTAACAGTGAGTAGTGTTTTGGTGCATAGCTACAACTGGTAGCAGTGAGTAGTGTTTAGGTGCATAGCTACAACTGGTAACACTGGGTAGTGTTTTGGTGCAGAGCTACAACTGGTAACAGTGAGTAGTGTTTAGGTGCATAGCTACAACTGATAACAGTGAGTAGTGTTTAGGTGCAGAGCTACAACTGGCAACAGTGAGTAGTGTTTAGGTGCATAGCTACAACTGGTAACACTGAGTAGTGTTTTGGTGCATAGCTGCAACTGGTAAGAGTAAGTAGTGTTTAGGTGCATAGGTACAACTGGTAACAGTGAGTAGTGTTTAGGTGCATAGCTACAACTGGTAAAAGTGAGTAGTGTTTTGGTGCATAGCTACAACTGGTAACACTGAGTAGTGTTTTGGTGCATAGCTGCAACTGGTAAGAGTAAGTAGTGTTTAGGTGCATAGGTACAACTGGTAACAGTGAGTAGTGTTTAGGTGCATAGGTACAACTGGTAACAGTAAGCAGTGTTTTGGTGCATAGCTGCAACTGGTAACAGTGAGTAGTGTTTAGGTGCATAGCTACAACTGGTAACAGTGAGTAGTGTTTAGGTGCAGAGCTACAACTGGTAACAGTAAGCAGTGTTTTGGTGCATAGCTGCAACTGGTAACAGTGAGTAGTGTTTAGGTGCATAGGTACAACTGGTAACAGTGAGTAGTGTTTTGGTGCTGAGCTACAACTTGTAACAGTGAGTAGTGTTTAGGTGCATAGCTACAACTGGTAACAGTGAGTAGTGTTTAGGTGCATAGCTACAACTGGTAACAGTGAGTAGTGTTTAGGTGCATAGCTACAACTGGTAACAGTGAGTAGTGTTTAGGTGCATAGCTACAACTGGTAACACTGAGTAGTGTTTTGGTGCATAACTACAACTGGTAAAAGTGAGTAGTGTTTAGGTGCATAGCTGCAACTGGTGACAGTGAGTAGTGTTTTGGGGCATAGCTAGTGATTCAACTAAAGAAGCAATGGTCTTCTCTGCCATTCTCTAACACTGACAATTTTACACAAAATTGTGCGTTAGTGACAAAAGACACTGGATAGTTGCTCATCTTGCTTGAGTGTATTAGTAGCTTACAGGCTTCACTGTATTTCTGTTTCCTGACTTAATCCCCGCTCTACACCCATTGCCTGGTTCCTTCCCAGACAACAAAGTGTATGTTCTTCTGTTCAAATACCCCATTTCTCTTTCTGCTGTTATATCTATACCATAGATTTTTGTCTCATTCAATTATTTGTGGTGCTTTCTTATTGGTTGTTTAGCCTTTGTAGGTGGTGGAGGCCATATTGCATAGGGTATAGTCTCTGTTGGACTGCTGTCCCCATCCTATTGTCAATACTGTTTTATTCTGAGCCCTTTTTTCTGCTTACTGGTCTGGGCAACAGAGGCATATAGTAATACAACAAGTGCTGTGTGTGCTCCTATGTATGGCTGCAAAGCTAACCTTCTATGTGAATAGCTGCTTAGTCCTTTCCATCACAATATTGCATTAGAATTTCTAAGCTTAAATTTGAGACTAGCGCTTGATATTAGAGAAGTGACTTATCTCATCTTATGTACAAGGACCTTTTGTTGAATTTAAGACTTTGCACAGATTCTGGTATGCATTTCAGAAGACCACACAGAAGAGATGATGACTGTGTCATGAGGTACTGTTCCTTGTTGAGATAAAAAACTATTAATCATAACTCGTAATGTTCTTATTTGTAGACAGGACTGGACCTTGTAGTAGAAGAACTAGTTAAATACCAATAGGATTCTTCAAGGACAGGTCATCTTTTGTGATGGAGGTGAGGGATATATACCACAGTCCCAGAAGTGTACTGTGCTACAGACCCACAAAAGACTCACTGAACATCTCTATTCACTGCCATATTGTTTGAGACCCCTTTTTAAATTTTTCCTTGTCTTTCCTTAGGGAGGCTGTAAACTGTGAAAGACGTCTTGCCAATTTGGAACCTGCTTCTGCAGATGAGTTCTGTACAGCATATCGGAGTAGATCAGTTTATGCCTTACCTATGAATCAGTAACTCCCTTCAGGGATGAATAACTCAGGAAAACACCTCATAACAACTTTAATTATTATAGATGTTCAGCAGCAGACTTTAAACAACCATCTTGGGCCAGTGCCCCTTCCACACATGCATACACAACCTAAAACCCAGTATGAAGATGTAGACAAGATGCTCCGCAGCCTTATTTGAGCTGGTGAGAGTAAATCAGTAACTACAGCCCTCATGGGAGCTCAGAGATGTAGAAATTCTTTTCTGAATTTGGATTCCTTAAAGCTGCTTGAGCAGCAGCTGCTGTGTGCAACACTGGAAGTAGATCCCAACATGCTGTGCATCCTAATGCCTGCAGAAGTGATAAATAGGGAAAGTATCACCCCAAAATGAGGATCAGAGTGACACAAACAAGTCACTGAAGTAGCTGAAAAACAACCAAGATTTGGAAGTTTCATTTCTCCTTCAGACATAGATGATAGGTGATATATTTTGTTGTACTGATTGCACATCTGTAACCACAAGTGTTGCATTCAAACTGCAGTGCAACCCAACACCAGTAATTATTTGTTTAGAATGGCAGTGCATGATGTGTAAAAGAGGCGCAGTTAGGAGCAAGAGTTACGACGAAGGTCATGTTATAAAGGTCAAAGTTTGTCAAAGAGACTGTCAAGCCATTATTGAAAATGTGCAGCTTTATAAATATCAGTTGTTCAAAATGCAAATGAAGCACTGTTCATGTTACTTGCTTGTTCAGCGTATACAAAAGCAAAGTGCTGTTAAAAAATAAGTCTTAAAACTGCAGGAGAAATGTCATCCTGCTCTGGACCACATTAAAGTTCTAGTTAGCATGTAGTTCTAAGAGCAAATAAGGCCTTTTATTCAAAGATGAGAGAATGTCCTTGATTGTTTATAGAACAGCTGATGTTTGGCAGATGGAGAGACGTGTTAGCATCACCATTGTCTTTATGACGACATGCATTTCAGTAAAGCTGTAGCTGACTCATCTATCACCTGATGCCGTTCCTTGCTCTGGTTCCCCTCAGCTTTATATTGAGGACCCCAAAAAAGGTCTATTGTTTCTTCCAGTCTGGTGCTTCTCATCTCCCTCTGTGCTTCTGTGTTCAACTGTAAGTCATTAAATACGAGTGTCACCTCCAGGTACTCCTACTGATGCCTCTAGGCATCAAATATCGCTTGTTTATATTTGCATCAATAATTTCAACACCATGCTATGTGCAAGGTTTTAAAATATTTCATCTTAAAGCTTACACAATGGCAAATGCAACTGTATTAATATTTGACCTCCGTCTGGTGCAGGTAAATAGATATTAACTGTTGTTTTTATTATATTAATTTATATAGATATAATTTTCAATTTTTTTCTAAATATCTCAACAACCAAGTAACAGACAGAACTCCCTAGCCTCATATTAAAGCTCTCAGCTAGACGAATAGGGTGGTGCTGACCTCTTAACCTCTTAGCTAAAAAAGGCCCAGAAATAGGGACACAGCTTAATATTGCTCATAAAGACTTAAAAAGTTGCTAGAATAACAGGATTTGTGTTAGCATGAATATTCTGGAGGATGTGAAGTCTGAAACTCAAATACATGTCATTATTTAGTGACTTTAATTCTTTGATTACAGTACAGCACAGTACAAGGACAAAATGATTTCAACAATTGGCTAAGTTTCTGGTGTCATTCTAAGGGGATCCAGTGTCTGTCTGCCTGGAATGACATGATTGACAGACCATGATGCTTTGCCAGAGATGCCTTGCATCTGTCACCCTTGGGATTCTGGATACTGGCTAAGGCTCTTGCCACCCCTATATTGCCTTTTTTAGGCAAGGTTCAAATGACAAATTCACCACCGTAACAGGCACAAGCAAGCAAAATCTAAGGGTAATGCTACTCAGTGCTAGAAGTCTAAACCTCAAAATGCATTTACTCAAAGCACTCCTTAAAATGGAGAACATCGACATCTGTGCAGTGACAGAGACCTGGTTCAAGGATCCAGAGAGCACCCCTGCTTTACCAGGCTATAATCCATACCACACCTTTCGGCCACCTAACCTGGACCGAAACACTAAAGGCGGAGACGTGCCCATGTTCATTAAAGATATCCACACCTCCAGGCTAGTTGCTCAGCATAATGCATCCAAGATTATCCAAGTGCAGATAACTCTGGGTAAGACCGCAATCCAAATTGTAACTTGCTACAGATCCCCCACCATGCCCCAGGATTCCCACTCCTCATTTCTTGATACACTGGAAAATATTAGAGTACAACCCAACACCCGAATAATGGGTGATTTCAAATACCCCACCATTAACTGGGGAAACTACTCATGTACCAACTCTTTTGCTCAACGTTTTCTGGAATTCATCAGTTCTAACGCCTTGGATCAACTTATCCATACCCCCACCAGTGCAGCAATATCCTAGACCTGGTCATTACCAACAAGGATGACTGATGTGCCACACCAGAGGTCAATTCCTCGTTGGTCAGATCCGACCACAAGCTAATCATCTTAGACATTCACTTACTACCCCCCCCCCCCCCAATTAGGGAAACAACCGTAAAAATTTTCTCCAAAGCCAACTTCACGCTTCTTAGGGCAGAAGTGACAAACTTCACGACACCCATGCAGATGGACAATAGAGGTACGACTGCTGAATCATTCACAGATGTGCTTTATAAGCACTTACACAAGTGCATGGATTGTGCTATCCCTAAAAGAACCAAGCTGCTATCCTCCAAAAAAAAGGAAGCCAATCTGGTGGTCCCCTGCCATAAACAAACTCTACAACAGAAGAAAGAAACTGTTGCAAAAAAGAATAAAATCCCATGATTGGAGGAACTCCCTGGTCAGCCTCAGTAAGAAGCTGTGATCCCTCAAAATCCACCAAAGCTAGTTATGAAAACAAAATCGCCACTGTTTCTAAAGACAACCACACAGCATTCTATAGCTATGTCAAGAATCTCAATGGCAACACTCAGATCTGCTCTGAGTTACAGCACAATGGCACTAAATATACAGAACCAACTGATATTGCCAACATCCTGGCAGATAGGTTCAGTGATAACTTTACCCCCTCTCACCCCCTAAAGGGCCCATCTCTATACCGGAAGAATGCTCACACTCTCCAAAGCCAAGAACACAGCATCCATGGGACCTGACAACATCCCAGGCTGCATTTTACACAAACTACAGAATGAACTGGCACCCCACCTAAGGGCCATGTTCAATCATAGCCTCACCTCAGGCTTTGTGCCCACTGAATGGCGCACAGCGACTGTTATCCCACTCCTCAAAGGGGGAGCCACCACGGACCCCAGGAACTACTGCCCCATTAGCCTAATGAGCCTGGTCTGCAAGACCATGGAATGAATCATCATGGAACTTATAAACAAAGACAAACTCTGGACCCCACCCAGTTCGAGTTTGTAAAAGACAGATCATGTCTCCTAAACCTGATAGACTTCTTTGAAGCAGTCACCAAAGACATAGACGAGGGTAAGGTGGTTCACACAGCTAGATCTTGCCAAGGCTTTTGACACCATCCCCCACTCTGGAATTATAGATAAACTCACTAAACTAGGTATAAATCCCTATGTCACAAGATGGGTTGCCAACTGGCTCACTGACAGAACCCACACTATGAAAGTAGCAGACTCCAAATCCGACTTCAGACCAGTGACAAGTGGAGTACCAAAGGGTTCAGTCTTGGGTCGTGTACTGTTTGGTATCTACTTTTCTGAAGTAAAGGCTAACACAGGAGGTCTTTGGCTAACGAAGTTTGCAGATGACTGCAAACTAGGAGCCATAATCAAAACTCCTAATGATGTGGACATCCTACAAAAGGGCCTCACTGAGACAGACGCCTGGTGTCAAAGCCATGGCCTCAAGCTCACTGCCAAAAAGTGCATTGTCACTTGGTAAAAACTGTACCCATGAGCTACCACATAGGTGGTAGCCTACTTAACATCAGAAGTGTGATAAGAGATCTTGGGACACAGGTGGGCAGTAGTTTCTCCTTTGATAATCACATCGCCTCACAAGACATCTATAACTGGAAAGGCCGCAGAAATACCTCACAAAGAGGATTACTGGTCTCAAACAGATGCCCTACGCAGACCGTCTCAAAAAACTCCAGCTTTACTCTGTTGCATATCGGCTACTCAGAGGCGATCTCCGCCTGACATACAAAGCTATGTCAAACCCAGAGCTGCTGGACATGCTCCACTTAAGAAATCCCAATCCCTCCGAGCTACACACTCTAGGGATCTAAACCTTGTCACCACAATAAACAGAACATGCTGAAGGGATAGATTCATGTCCCAGAGACTTTCCATACTCTGGAACAAACTACCTATCTATATCAAATAAAGCTCCTCATTAGCACTCTTCAAGAAAAATCTTGATGATTGGATGGGAAATAGGACATTCACCCTGGGGATCACCTCTGCGGCTCTGCTGAACAGGGGCACAGGAAAATAATTTTCTTGAATGGCAAAAGCCAGGGTGCCTTTTTTGGCTAGGCTTATATAGGCCCTAGGGCCAATAGCCTAGTACCTACCTATGAACCTATGATCATCCCAGAGATATGTAAAAAAAAAAAAAAAAACACAGTTTTTATGAGGAACAATCCAAAAATATGAGGCAAAAATCTGGACATTCTGCGAAAATCTGCACAGGACATAATTTGATGCTATCAAAAGGCTTAGGCTTCACCCATTGGAAGTTACAGTGCAAACTTCCTGAGCTCCATTGGAGTGAATCAGTTAAGAAGAGGTACAAAGAAAAGAAAAAAGAAGCTTGCTACGATTTATTCCACATGACGCTGTGAAGCCATACCTCTTAACTGCTGCAACTTGGGCACTGCACTATGATTTTGGACCTAAGATGTAACTTTATTCCTCCTAGATTTATGATGTTCCTCATAAAATCAGAGCTATTTATGTGAACATATTTTATTAAGTACATAAACTGGTATACAAAGATTTACTTCCTATTCAGAATCTAGTATATAAAGACCTTACATTGTGAGAAGTAAGAAAGTGCTCCTCTTTCGTAATCCCTGCTATGATTTTTAAAGGCCAGTGATATGATTTGTAATGCTTGGAGGCTGGGAGGTGTGGTTGAAGCAAGCACCTCTGCCATGGCTGCAAAAGCAGTTTATAGGTACCAGAATTCACTTGTATAGCAGCATTCAGAAATGCCAATCATTAATGAATATCAGTACATACCGATTTGCATCTGTCAATCATACTCTCTAACACCTTGCACCTATGCTGGTTGGCGCCTTTGCCCTACACTAGCTTCACTACTTCATTTCCGTAATCTAATTTTGACACAAACTTATGATTTAATTTTCCTCCATCAAATACTCAAACTTATTTGTGTCTGCAAATACAGTAATGAGGTTTGAAATACCTCTGTGCTGGCAAGCTGGACAGGAATCTGCTGAAGCACTGCAAGAAAAGAAATAACAAATGTGTAAGAAATTTGTTAGAATGAACAAGTAAAGCAGTGTTTTTCCTTACTTGTTTAATTCAGGGCGGTTGTTTAACAATACTGTTGAATGCTATGAATTCAGTAGCAGGATTAACTTAAACCAGGATGATAATAAACTTAGAAGTACCCAGAAACTCGGTATAGGGTATAAACAGTGTATATCGTGGCAAGCACGTTCAGCTTGCAGTAGGATCCACTCCTCCATGTTTGTGAGAACGTAGAACTTAAGGGACCACAAAGGCAGTATAATATTTTTTATTTGCTTTAATTGCGTCTCCACAGCTGTCTGAAATGGGTTAACAGCTTATTTGCTGCCTAGAGGAAGTATGACCACTTCATTTGTTTTTAAGATTTGTTTAAAGGATTTAGTGACATGAAGCAATTAATATTAATTAGCTTTGTCTCATAGCTTAATATGATTGGTGTAGTGTTATGAAATCTTCTCTATAACTGTTTTTATGGGATTTCACTGTCAACTGCATAATTCTTAAATTTTCTCATCTTAAATTCACTTTGAAAATGAATGAAGTAGAAGGAGAGAAATAAACACGTGGATAGC
>NC_056749.1:110241503-110271503 GCF_019279795.1 Protopterus annectens
TTGTGACTGGCCTCTTTGTAGAGGTGGACTCCACAATTCTAACTTCTTGGGTCCTCTCTTTCAGCCATTTGGCTATCCACTGGGTGACGTAATGGTTTGTACCTATTCTTTTAAGTTTCTCAACAATGCCTGAGTGGGGGATTGTGTCGAATGCCTTGACCTGGTAAACGTAGGCAGTATGAACCATTTTGTCCTCATCCATTGCTTTGGCGACCTTCTCAAAGAAGTCCACCAGGTTGAGTAGGCATGACCTGCCCTTGATGAAATCAAACTGAGTTGGGTCCAGTGCCTGGAGGTTTCCTGTGTCACTTTTGATAATTTCCATGATAATTCTTTCCATGGCTGTGCAATGTGAGACTAGTGAGACGTATGGGTCTGTAAT
The DNA here is from genome assembly GCF_019279795.1 of Protopterus annectens. Taxonomy (NCBI): domain Eukaryota; kingdom Metazoa; phylum Chordata; order Ceratodontiformes; family Protopteridae; genus Protopterus; species Protopterus annectens. Next base: position 110,241,886 of record NC_056749.1, read on the forward strand.
TTCCAGAGTGTGTAGATGGCCCACCTTTGTGCAGAGGGATGACTGTTGATGGTCTCCATTCATAAGGCACAAAGCCTATTTGGAGGCTACAGTTAAATAGCAGTTCCAGAGGCCCTGCTAGGTCATGTTTCATGCTATTTAGAAGGAATCCTGGTATGTTGTCTGGGCCCATTGATGCAGTGTTTTTGGACTTAGAGACAGCATTAAGGACCTGTTCCCTGGTGATAGCAGGGAGAGCTATGTTTGATGGTATTTACTGAGGGAAGGTTGACTGGGAGAGATGGGTAAAGTTGTTGCTGAATTTGTTGGCTCAGTATAGATGGCTCCATTGACATTGAGCTATGGGTGCAAGTTGGAGCTGAATTTGTTGGCTCAGTATAGATGGCTCCATTGACATTGAGCTATGGGTGCAAGTTGGAGCTGAATTTGTTTGCTCAGTATAGATGGCTCCATTTACATTGAGCTATGGGTGCAAGTTGGAGCTGAATTTGTTTGCTCAGTATAGATGGCTCCATTTACATTGAGCTATGGGTGCAAGTTGGAGCTGAATTTGTTTGCTCAGTATAGATGGCTCCATTTACATTGAGCTATGGGTGCTGCACCTCCAACTTCTTACCATGATTTTCTTCCTTCTGTTATACAGCCTATTGTTGTGATCCCACCAGGGTGGCTTGTTTGTTGAATTCGTTCTGTACTTCTTCTGGGTACAGCTGCCTCTATGCAGCTATTGACACTCTCCGATATTACTGAGGATAAGATTCAGAATGGTTGCACCTCTTGTTGGTGTATTGACAGTCTGGTCCAGAGAGATTGTGTTTACAAAGTCCAGGAATCTCTGTGCCTGTACATTTGGTGTTGTATGTGATTCCCAGTTAATAGTAGGGTAATTAAAGTCACCCATGAATATGGTATTGGGTTGGATGGTGAGTTTTTCAGTAAGTTTAAATGTTTAGTGTGGGTTTCCTGGGTCATAGAAGGGGGCCTATAGCTTTCAAGAAAGTGGTACTGGATTTTGCCTTTTTTGATTTGAACACAGAGAAGCTCAAATGCATTCTCCTGTTTGACCAGCCTTAAGGTATATGTATTTTTGATGTAAATCAAAACACCTCCACCTTTAGTCCCTGCCTGTACACATATTCTGAGAGCTCCATGATGTCTCTCTTCATATAGTCTAGGGAGGTACGCCTCAGGTCATTTACACCCACATGGACTATGTCTGAATCATATTGGTACTTATGCTCCAGTGACCTGAGTGTGTGTGTAATGTGATGGATCCTGGCCTCTGATAAGCAACTGTCCGTGACTTTCACCTTACTCAGCCTGGTGAGAGGGACATCAGCGTGTGTCTCACAATGGAGTCTCCAATGATTAGAATGTTGGATTCTGTGGTGGCTTGCCTAATGGGCTTAGAAGTAGAGTCACCCTGAGATGTGGCTGTATGTGCTGATGTGGGTGTTGTTTTGATATAGTGTATTCAGTGCTTCAGTGTGTCTTATGTGTCCTTCATCTAGGAGGTCTTTGGGGGTTTAGGAAGGTTACATTTAAGTTCTTCAGCATATGTGGATCTATATGTGTGCTTTGAATTGTGTGTGAAGGGTGCAGCATTTGTACTACTGACAGCCTCATTGACATTAAGAGTGCTTTTATGTGACAGCTTTGTCTCTAGTGACATTGTGTAAGTACAGCTCTCACATGCCATATCAGTTTGTTTAAAAATTAACTGGGTTGTCAGTAAACATGAAGCAATTTTTACATTTCCTGAAGATGCCCATGTCCCCCAAGTTGGTAATAAATATTCTGGGAAAGTTTATATCTATGGCAACAGACCCTGTTTTTTTTTGAATAGACAGTTGGAGTGAGAATATAGAGTAATGTCAGGAGTATCCGGGTTTGCAACTCAGGGGGTAGTGCTTGTCACTGTAAACTAGTTACCCTGTGTGCACCTAGGTACTGGTGAAATTTCAGGGGTGCTTTTACAGGAAACATGTCAGCTCAAGGAACCTGTGGTTATACAGGGCACTGCCAAACACTTGAGGGGAAACTAATAAGTAGACCCTGATGATTTATGGATAAAGTATTTAGGCAGATGTTCTAAGCTAGGAACAAATCAAGCAGAACTTACTGAAAAGAAAGAATTAGCTTGTCAAGAATGATGAAAAGAAGGGAGTTGCATGAATGGCTACTGCCTGGCTACTACTAGTGCTGGTCTCACCACAGATTCTTTATGCTGGGATACAATGCTCCGTTGCTTCTTCTCTTAACAGAAGCAAAACAGTAGCACCAATCCCAAGATGAGAAGCAGACCAGTTTGGTGATACACAGTCTTGTCCAAGATCATGCAAGGGTCTGTAGGCTTGCTGTAGCCTTTTCCTGGTATGTATATATACGTGTGTGTGTATGTGTGTGTGTGTGTGTGTGTGTGTGTATGTGTGTGTGTGTGTGTGTGTGTGTGTGTGTATATATATATATATATATATATATATATATATATATATATATTTACTATTGGCATTTTGAATCTGCTTTGGTCGACCGTTTAGAATGTTGATCCGAAATGCTGAATCCGGAATGCTGAAAAGTAAACCAAAGCAAAAATGAATACATTGACACACGTGGTTTGATGTATTCGACATAACAGGAGGTGATATCACTCACCTCCTGCTATGCACATTAATGTACCGTTAAACTCTACAATCAACAGTACATTCATTCTACCCCTACACCCCCTGCACATTAAATATACCAACTCCGAGATCGCACTACAGTGAGGAAATGGCTAATTTCCTGTTCCTCACTGAACTGCGATATCCCTGCACAATGTCAAGTGCAAATACTCAAATTACACTACCCATTTGCTGTAGTATAGTTGATACATTTTGGTTCAACATTCTGCCGACTTGAAAATTGCAAGTCGACCACATGCCGGTCAGCTGATGCATTTTTAAGGTTTTCATTGTAAAACTATATGTGTATACATATGTGTGTGTGTGTGTGTGTGTGTGTGTGTGTGTGTGTGTGTGTGTGTGTGTGTGTATATATCTATATATCTATGTACACATACATACATAAATACGGGTCTATATTAGAATCGCCAAAGCTTACTTTCGCGAATACAAGTTCATCGACACATAAATGTCAAAGAACTAAAACAGCAAAGTACAAAAAAAGCGAACTGCAGAATGCCAAACGCATTTTCTGGCCAGCAGGGTGATCATGGGGATAAGGAAATAAATCCTTTTCCCCAATGTAGTGCAGTCTCAGAGTTGGTATATTTAAGTAGGGGGGTGTGGGGGATGCAGGGGCACAAAAACATTTGAAAAAGTGTTTTACATTAGGTTTGTTCCTTTAGGTTTATCTTACCTGTATGGCACTGTTGCTTCCGGGAATGCGTTCGGCATTCTCATTTTCGCTTTTTTCGTACTTCGCTGTTTCAGTTCTTCGACATTTATGTGTCAATTAACTTGTATTCGCAAAAGTAAGCTTCCGCGATTCTAATATAGACCCATAAATACATATATACATACACAATGCACACGTATGTAGGCTCATTGAACTACAAAATAATCTCAAGGACCACATCTGAGCTTGAGCAGGAGGTGTTAATGCCAAAGCTTTTTTAGTTATTTGTATATCAGACAGACGCTACTATCAGTTAATCACTCACTGAGAGTGAGAATTTGCATTTGCAAAGCAACTGAACATCTCCCTGTTTGTTACACTTTGTTATCCCGCTGCTTTAACTAAAAAACGTTAGTAGTGATTCAAGCACACTGCGTTGCATTGATTGTTGAAGGAACTGTCTGTATCATTTAGTATGACCTTGACTGGAGACATAAAGATTGACAGTTATGCATTTTGGAAATGGTGCCTGATATGTGATTTAATACGGGTTGCCCATGTTGTTGGTTGCTGTTTAAGGGGTCCAGTGGGGTAAGTACTGGATGGCTTAGGGCCGATATTCAAAGTTCGCTTTGGGGCCATGTGTGTTATGCTGACAGTTTTTTATTTACTTCCTATAACAGTAGTGCTGTCATTAAGTAGTGAACAGTTTGGAATGAATACCTTGTCTTAGTGAGAGGATTAGAATATTTTTCAATTATTCCATTAAAATGTATTTTTACATTTAGTGAATCCTGTTGCAAGGCCAGCTGAGGTTGATGTTTGTAAACTGCCATCAGGTTGTGCACCTTGAGCTGATTTGCTCCTGTCTGTTTGCTGTATCCCATATGTGGTATGAGTTCCATATGTCCCTGTGACGGAGTCACTTTATAATCTCAAAATACTGAAATGTTGAATTTCAGTATGTTGAGACTATAAAGCCGAAAAAACAAAATACCGAAACTCCAAAAGTGCAAAATTCAAAATCGCGAACATAAACACACCATACAACACACAACACATACACCGTCCTCCCCACACTACAACAAACAAACAAAACAAACACAAACATGACAATACAAATACACAAACCTACCCTACATATAAGCAGGAGGGCAAGTCCCCCCTGCACCCCCCCACACTTCTGCTACTTATATATACTAACTCGGAGGTCGCATCAAACAGAAAAAGACAGTAAACTCACCACTACACATTCTACAGTCCCTTCGCGCACACACATCACATATTTACAAACACCACCACTTTCAACAATTACACACTCATACTCTTACCTACCTACCCTAACCCACACCTAAAACTTCCGAACACACTCACGTACTTTCAAATACCTACCCAAAACCCCTAAAAAATATATTCACTTACCTTAATCTCCAGCCATATCCACACACAACGTAAATCGGGAACACAGTACATTCCACATAATGTAGCGCACCACCACAACCGCGGATTCGACATTTCCAGATTTGCGGTTATGAAGCTTTGCTATTTTGGAAGTTTGGCTTTATAGTCTCAAAATACTGAAATTCGATATTTCAGTATTTCAAGATTATAAAGTGAACACCCTTTGACTACCCTGTACTTGCAAATGACCAGGATTTTCACTTCCAGTTTGACTCAGGGCCAAACAGCATGCTTCAGAAGAATGTTAAGCAGTATGGCGGGATGGTTCCTTGGCAGTGTCCCCGGAATTAGTAAATGTTCCTCCACTTGTAGCAATTGTATGTCATTGCTTACTTTTATTGTACATATGCTGCATTTGTGGCAAAGTTGATTTAAAGCACAATATATGCCCTTTGTAGCTGTTTTACACAGCTTACTTTTGTTTTGTTTTGTTATAGATGCTAAATTATAGCAACAGCTTTTATTAGTTACAGTTTTCTTCTAAGCGTGGGAGAAGTTTTTGCTTTGTTGTTGTTCCCAAAGTTATATACATGTCTCCATAGCACTATATTTTTTAGATGATTTCCGAATCTCGGACGGTTGTTTAATTCTGGGACAGGATAGAAGTTTCCAGAATGTATGAATTGAAACTGTTCAGCTCAGTAACACTTCTGTATGTTACTGTATTACTGTTATTCTATGGCGACTTTTTCTGAGTTACCACAGAAGACATCTAACTTGACAGAATATAGCTGTTCAATATTTTTTTTTTAAGAGCTCTATCTTTTGGCTGTTAGGATAGTTGAAAGCTTAGCCCTCACCATAATTCAGAGCCTTTAATTAATTTTTAAATGTTTTCTTTAACCTTTTATTGTCCTTATTCTGACAAAGTACTGATGAATCAATTATTTGCTGTGTTCTAGATAGTACTTTTACACATTTTTTTAGTTTTTTTGCATGTATCATATGAAATGTTGCTGTTTTATTAAAGTGGATAACTAAGTTAATTTTAATTATTTTACTTCACTTGGATTTCCATTAAATGTTATTTTACTTTTACATAAAAAATTTCAGTGATGCTTATGACTTTATGACACGATAGCGATGGTTATAATTCGGTTTAATTCAAATTGTGCTTTAGAGTGTGTTTCAAAATTGTTGAGTTTGCTGTTCAATGACTTTTGAGACTAGGGGATAAGAAAGTAACATGTTTTTCCCAGTCTTTGAAACATAAGTTAACTTGAAGAACATAACAGATATATTTAATACTATCCCAATTGTCTTCCTAATCACCGGTTATGCAGTGGCTATCTTATTTCGGCAGAGACTTTGGTGGCTCAATGAATACTTAACAGAGCGTGTTTTAAGTGGAATTCAGTAACCAGATAGTAACTTTTGCCTACTACTTTATATTAGTACTGAGGCTAAAGAAAATGTTGTAGTAATAATTGAGTAACAAATGAAAAACAGGGCCTAAGAAACACTGTTATAATAATAAAAGAGAATAGAATGAAGCATACGGCTGTTGGATAATTATTGCATATTGCAGTCATTAATTAGACTACTATAATTTTTTTTTCAAAACTTTCATGTGATGGTTTTGTACATTGTGTGTACATATTTGGGTATGTATGTTATAGTATTTCTGTTTTAACCATGTTCTCAGCTGGGATTTAGCCTTACATATTGGCAATGGATTTTTTTGTAGTTTCTAACCAGTTGTGCAGTTATATTCAGGCTTTAGTTTGCATATTCTACATTACTGCTGACAGCAGAAAAAGTACTGTTTTACTATTTCTGTCTGCTATCATAGGCACTGATGTAAACTGGCTTAGACTAGCCTCATGTGTCTTTGATGCACAAAATCATTGAAAGCAATTAGTTAAGACCTGTCACTGCTCTGTACTGTTTAGGGGCCTTTTCTCTCACCCCAATGCTGTGCAACAATGGAACTTGCAAATATAAGTTCAGGGGGTGTGCTTCCCCCTGAAAAAAAAAACGTGTTTTGGTCTGTTCTATTACTTTGAATGCAATGAGCAGCTTTCAGTATTACAGGGCCAAGCAATTGTGACACAAGGAATCATGTTATAGTCTCTCATAGTAGAGACGCAACATTATTGCAAATAGAGGAGGGAGCTTCTCCTGCGCTATTTTTTTCCATTAGCATAGGCAGTGCTAGAAGCTTTCATAGGTTCATAGGTTGGTACTAGGATATCGGCCCTAGGGCCTATACAAGTCTAGTCATAATAATTCCCTGGCTATTTCTTCCCACAATATTTACTTCCCTGGACCCCTGTCTAGTAGGGCGACTGACATGATCCCTGGGGTGAATTTCCTATCTCCCATCCAGTCATCAAGGTTCCTTTTGAAGAGGGCCAAAGAGGCGCTCTGCTTGACATGTATGGGCAGTCTATTCCAGAGTCTGGGGAGTCTCTGGGTCAGGAACCTATCCCTCCAGCATGTTTTGTTCATTGTGATGACAAGGTTTAGATCCCTGGAACGTGTGGCTCTGAGGGATTGGGATTTATTTAGGTGGAGCGTGTCCAACAGCTCTGGGTTTGACATGGCCTTGTATGTTAAGCAGAGATCACCTCTGAGTAGACGATATGCGACAGAGTATAGCTGGAGTTTTTTTAGATGGTCAGCATAGGGCATCTGCTTTAGGCCTGTGATTCTTTTAGTGAGGTGTTTCTGCGCCCTTTCCAGTTGTTGCAGATGTCTTGAGAGGTACATACTAAATGGGGCATTCTATTCTATAATGGGTCTAATGAGGGATGAGTACAGTGTGACAATGACTTCTTTTTTTCTGGATGAAAAGACCTTAGTGATGAGGTGTGCCACATAGAAGGATTTCCTGACTGTAGTGGTGATGTGGTTATCAAAGGTGAGACCACTGTCCACCTGTGTCCCTAAGTCTCTTATCAGACTTTCGGTGTTTAGTGTACGGCCACCTATGTGGTAATTCATGGGTACATTTTTTTCCCAAAGGGGATAACTGTACATTTCTTGGCATTGAGCTTGATCCCATGGCTCTGGTACCAAGCATCTGTTTCTGTAAGGCCCTTTTGTAGAATATCCACATCATTTGGGGATTCAGTAATGGCTCCCAGTTTGCAGTCATCTGCGAACTTTGTTAGCCAGAGTCCCTTAGTGTTGGCCTGTACTTCAGAGAAGTAGATGCCAAACAAGAGTGGTCCCAGGACTGAACCCTGAGGTACTCCACTTGTCACTTATCTAGAGCTGGATTTGGAGTCGGCTACTTTTACAGTGTGGGTTCTGTCAGTAAGCCATATGGCAACCCATCGAGTGACATAGGGATTAATGCCCAACTTAGTAAGTTTATCTGTGATTCCAGAGTGGGGGGTGGTGTCGAAGGCCTTGGCAAGGTCCATATAGGCTGTGTGGACCACCTTACCCTCGTACACAACTCTGGAGACTGATTCGAAGAAGTCGGTCAGGTTCAGGAGACAAGATCGGTCCTTCACGAACCCAAACTGGGTGGGGTCCTGTGTTTGAAGGTTGCCAATGTCTTTGTTTATAATTTCCATGATAATATGTTCCATGGCCTTGCAGATCAGGCTCGTCAGACTGATGGGGCAGTAGTTCTCAGGATCCAAGGTGGATCCCCCCTTGTGGAGTGGGATAACTGTAGCTGTGTGCCACTCAGTGGGCATGAAGCCTGAGGTGAGGCTATGATTAAACATGACACTTAAGTGAGGTGCCAGTTCATTCTGTAGTTCATGTAGTACACAGCCCAGGATGTCGTCTGGTTCCATGGATGCTGTATTCTCAGCTTTGGAGAGTGCGGCTTTTACCTGTATGGCCATTATTACCAGAATTTGGCAATCTTTCGATATTGAGATAGGCCCTTTAGAGAGTGGGGGGGGGGGGTGAAGTTGCCACTGAATCAATCTGCCAAGATATTGGCAATATCCTTGGGATCAGTATATTTAATGCCATTCTGTTGTAGCTCAGAGCAGATCTGAGGATTGCCATTTAGATTCTTAACATAGCTATAGAATGCCTTGTGGTTGTCTTTGGAATCTTTGGCAATTTTGTTTTCTTAACTAGCTTTGGAGGATTTTATGAGGGATCTCAGCTTCTTACTGAGGCTGGTAAGGTAGTTTTTTGCATCCTGGGATTTTCCTCTTTTCTGTAACAGTTTCTTCCTTTTGTTGTAAAGTTTGTTTACGGCAGTGGACCACCAGATTGGCTTCCTTTTTTTTGGAGGAGAGCTTCTTGGTTCTATTTGGGATGGCATGATTCATGCACGAGTGGATGTGCTCATACAGTGCCTTAGTGCAGGATTCAGCAGTCGAACTTTCAGTTCCCGTCTGCATGGGTGTCATGAAGTTTGTCACTTCTGACTTGAGTAGCATAAAGTTAGCTTTGGAGAAGTTTTTTATGGAGGTTTCCTTACTAGGGGGTGGGGGAGGGATGTAGATGTCAAGGGTGATTAGCTTATGGTCAGACCTGATCAACGAGGGGGTGACCATAGGTGTAGAGCATTGATTTCCCATGTTGGTAATGACCAGGTCTAGGATATTGGAGCCCCTGGTGGTACTATGGATTAGTTGATCCAGAGCATTGGAATTTATGAATTCCAAGAACCGTTGGGCAAAGGTGTTGGTACACGAGTAGATTTCCCAGTTAATGGCAGAGTAGTTGAAATCACCCAGTGTTAGGGTGTTTGGTTGTATCTTAATATTTTCCAGTATGTTTAGAAAGGTGTAGTGAGAATCTTGGGGCATGGTGGGGGATCTGTAGCAAGCTACAGTTTGGATTACAGTCTTACCTAGTGTTAGTTGCACCTGGAGAATTTCAGATGCATTGTGCTGGACAACTAGCCTGGTGGTGTGAATATCCTTGGTGAATATAGACACTCCTCCACCTTTAGTGTTTTGGTCCTGGTTTGGTGGCTGAAAAGTGTAGTAAAAGTTGTAGCCTGGTATTGCAGGGGTGTTTTCTGGAGCCTTGAACCAGGTCTCAGTTACTGCACAGATATCAATGTTCTCCATTTTTAGGAGTGCCTCAAGAGAGTGCATTTTGAGGTTTAGACTTCTAGCATTGAGCAGCATTACCTACAGATTTTGCATGCTTGTACCTGTTACGGTGGTGGTTTTGTCCTTTGAACTTTGCCTAAAAAAGGCACTATAGGGGTGGCAAGAGCCTTAGCCAGTAACCTGAATCCCAAGGGCGACAGGTGCAGACCATCTCTGGCAAAGCTTCGTGGTCTTTCGATCATGTCATCCCAGGCAGACAGATACTGGATCCTCTTTGAATGACACCAGAAGCTTAGCCTATTGTTGAAGTCAATCATTTTGTCCTTATACTGTAGTATCATTCTGGGCGAAGGCAGGATGCTCCTCAGGGCTAGGGTCATACCTGCCTGGGCCACATGATCTGAGAGCTCTTCCATATCTTTTTTCATGTAGTCCAGAGTGGTACATCTCAAGTTATTCACTCCAACATGTACAATGACAGAGTCATATTTGTACTTGTTGTGGAGTGACTTGAGTGCATGCATTATGTGGCGGATCCTGGCACCCAATAGGCAGCTGACTGTAATTTTCTCCTTGTTGAGACTGGTGAGTGGGACATCAGCGTGCCTGAGTATAGCGTCATCTATGACTGAAGTGTTGGGTACGTTGTCTTGCCTTAGGAGCTGTTGTTGGGTGGCACACTGGTGTTGTGAGCTATGTGACACTTTGGTTGTGATTGGTGTTTGTTTGAGTTTCAGCTTCAAGGTCCTTGTTGCTTGAGCAGGTTACTGTTAAGGGCCTTCACATATGAGGGTTTAGTGTTGCTATGTGAGGGTGTTGGTGGTGTGGGTTTAGAAGGGCTATGTGTTGCTTGAGGTGTAGTGCGGGGGTTAACCTTCTCCTCTTGACTGTCTAGCACAATCTTGGGTGGAGATAACTTTGCTTCCAGTTTAGCTATGTAAGTGCATCTCTCACAAGTTGGGTGGTAGGAGGAGACGGTTGTCTGTGTACATGAGGCAATTGCTGCATTGCCCCACTATGCCCAGATTCACCAGGTGGACAGGAGAAATCACTGGAAGCTGACCCTTGGACATGCCTGGGTTGGTGCTTTTTTTTCAAAGTACAAGAGCTTCCCTTACCTTAGCAAGGTACTTTGCAATTATAGGCTGTTTAGTGCCTACAATTAATTTCTCCTTATTAACAAGGAGAGTTGAGTGCTTGTATCAGTTTAAGGCTTCATAGTGCTTTCCAGCAGGTTTTAAAGCAAGTACTAGTCACAGGGATGCTTAAAGGTAAGATGAAAAAAAATGTTTTATCCTAAACACTGCAGTGTGCACTAGAGGAGTTAAATGTGAAAGTAGGTAACTTAAGTTTTACCTGTCTAAAAAGTTAGAGTCACTATTTTTAAAACAGCAAGATAGATTGAAATCATGATTAAATGATTGAAACAGTCATGGATTGTCATATTGAAAATGTTGCATGGGGGGAGCTATTGCAGTGCAATTTCTGTCCATCTTTATAAGCATTGATAGAACCTGGCACATGTTACATTACTGTATATGGGGGAGCTACTTCTGTCACTTATCATAGGCACAGCTAGAAGCTAGTATAAGATAAAATATTGTAAATAAGGAGAAAGCTATCAGCATGCTGTTTCTGTTCATTTCTGTCCCTTATGAAGTAGCTTTTGGGGAAGCTTGCCCTTTACGAAGGATCAGCACAAGTGGGAAGAGACAGATTGGCTTGTCTCACAAATGTGCATCTCTTCAGAAATGTGAGTGCCCCATGTTTGACAGATTGGCTAATCCATTTTTTAACAACTAGGTAGTAATTAAGTAAATTGTCAGTAGACCATAGGACAGGATGCAGTGTACTTGACTGGTCGAGAGAGACAGAATGCTTGATATGCCTAACCAACAAGCTATTGTACCCATGCAGTGCCCTGAAAAGAAACAACATGGAGCCAACACTGCAACTAAGACATAACATGGAGCCAACACTGCAAACTTAGATAGAACATGGAACCAACATTGTAAACTGTGACATTACATGACACTGACACTGCAAACTGAGACGGAATACTGAGCTGACAGTGCAAACTGAGACAGAATATAGAGTAGAGCCAAGACTGCAAACTGAGCAAACACTGCAAACTTGAGACAGAACATGGAGCCAACACTGCAAACTGTGACATTACATGGAGCCTACACTGCAAACTGAGAGCATGCAGACATCACAGAGACAGTGACTAGAAATCAGGTTTGACCCCTGAATCTCTGAACCTAAGATGTCAATCACTGAGCCACTGTGATGCACAAGATTTGCTTTACAGATTGTAGTCTCTGCTTTGCTAATCTTAGTCGCAGGATGTGCAAATTACAGAAAACTTCAATGCAATCCTAATCATCTTTCTACTTCTCCACTTCATATGCATGCTCTCCACTTACTCTCTGAACTATGCTCAGTGATTTTTTGATAAAAACAAAATTATAGCTTAGATTGAATAAAAAATAATAAGCCAAGCAAAGGAGTGACTGACTGCATCGTTGTCTGGGCTTCTGGCATAACTAGATACATATTTCTCATCTGTGGCTTTGCTTCATGTAATTATCACTTTAATAAAAGGACAGCCTAGGAACGCAAGGACTGGCAATATTGCTGTGGGTTTATGCTTTAAATGGCTACGCATTTCTTGATTTCAGCTTGAGCTGTGGCCATCACATGGCAAGGTGAGTCCAGGGTATAACCTTATTAATTTATTCATTATGAGCCTGTAAGAGGAAGCAGTGTGAACTAGGTTACAGTGGATTTCTAACATTCCTATGTGCATAATAGCTCTCAGATGTGGCCATATTACTTACTATTATCATTTTAATAAAGAGATCAGGAAAGGAAATTAAGAAACTAATGAGGTTAATGTGCTCTTTTAGCATAACTTCGTGGATATTTCATGTCATGCAGCATTACTCATTTTATTTTTTGCATCTTCAAAGTGCAAAACACTTCAAGGTACTGTAAACAGTGGAGCAATGTCTGCTGTTTGCATCCCCTAATTATTCCCTGTACTCTGTCTAACATTTTGTACATTATTTCTGGTAAAAAGACCTGCCCGAAGAAAGAGCAAGCCAAGAAAAATGTCAGGAAAAAACAAGAGTTCACTGTTGTTTTAACCTTGTGATAGAACTGTTACATTTTCTGTTAAAAAGAAATGACACTGCAGAATAGGTAAAAACAATCTGCGGTGTATCCACTAATTAGAAAGAGAGGCAGAGAGCAGATGTTAATGCACATTTTATACATTTCTGTTTCATATTATTCAGTTCATTTTAATACTGTTTACTATATGTTGTAGAGTTATTGTTTCAGTCTGAACTAATATTAAATCCTTCTGATTCAGTCTGAACCCTGAAGTCTCTTTTATTCTGCTAGTGTTTGCCTTGCCAAACCAGAAAGGTTCATCAGAGCAAACCCAACTGGCTTGCGAAGCTGAATGAAAAATAAAACGAAGACACAACAATGCTGTGTGAACAGGTTTCCCATTCCCTAAAACACTGGTAAGCATGGAAAACTACCGTGCTGCAAAAAATCAATCTTATTACATTGATTCAGCAGTCTGAACGTGCTGTTTGTCCTACAAACAGTAAACTTCCCTCTACTGATACATTTTAATGAGGGGCCCTTTGCATACAAAATTGTAATGTTTCAGTACTGTAAAAGTGCTGCATTGAACAGTAAGCTACTGTTGTTGTCCGTTACTACTGTACTGATTCGTCATTTGTTACCTTTTGTTAGTGTTCCTTTTTTCATGGCATAAAGCTGATAGTCATTATAGATGACTGAACATGTGAAAAGGGCAGTTGTGCTGTACGTTGTAGAAAATATAAAGCAGAGTTATTTCTCAAAGGCAATTACTGAAATAAGGTCATTAGTACATGTAATATGCATTTACCTTGTTCCATTAATAGAATCTCTAAAACTTATAATATATTTTCACCCATTATATTACTAAAAGAAAAGTTCACCTATGTTTCTACTTTCTTTAATAAATTTGTTTCTGAAAAGTTGTTGAAAAACAATTTTTTGAATAAAATTTATTACAATTGTTTTTGTAAGGATAGTTTTAATATGTTAGAAAATTATATTTGATACAGTTTGAGGTGTTTTCTTTCAATTTTTTGATGTGGGTTTGGGCACATCTGTCTTTTTCTCGTGTGTGTGTGTGTGTGTGTGTGTGTGTGTGTGTGTGTGTGTGTGTGTATGTGTGTGTCTGCTTGTATGTATGTATGTATGTATATATGAGTTAATTACCAAGTACCAAAAATATAAAATGCTGAATTACAAAACATTAAACAGCTTAATCAATAATATAAACTGTTAAAAATGCAAAACCATAAAAAATCAGCATTTTTTGTAAGGGGTATGCCAAGCATCATGTTCCACCACCCCCTAACTTTATACATACCAACTCTGTGATTATACAACAGTGGGAAACAGAAAAAACTCCCTAAACCCTACTGTTCAACAGTCTTGAGGCAACACCAGCACAATGTTTGTCAAAACAAGAATCAGTCAAAGTGTTTGATGTTTCCTGCTTCAATGAAAACACAGTCTGACAAAATGACCGTAACTCGTATATCTCTATAAATATATATTTGTAAAAATCTTTGTTTACTTTCTGCTTGGTTCACTGAACATAGAGTATTGTCTAATGGAGTTGAAAGGTAAATAAATGAAGTGAGACAAAGTGAAGATGTGTAGGACGTACAGTCCTTCTTCATTGCTTCACTGCTCACAACAAACAGAATTTAACTACCACAATGTCAGTTTGTAGCTTTTCTCCCTCGGACTCCATGGAAGAGGGGAGCACACCGTGCTGGGTCATCCCAATTAAAACCAAAATAAATAAATAAATTGTTTAATCAACATGCGATTATTCAGATTCAATCCATCTTAAACTTTGGGAGGTCGGTACTCAAAATATTAACACTCTCAAGGTGGTAAAAAACACTTATGTTGCAATATGGGGCCAAGCCCCAACACCTCCAACTAAGTATTTACCAACTCTGATAAGGTCATACAAAGTCAGAAGAAGAAACTGAGGAAAATACAATATTCACCTTGTTTTTCTCTTTATATCTTACCAGCATTACACGATGCTAATGATCATTCAGTGACGATGATCTGAAAATTGATCAGCTTGCCAGCAGCTAACAGTAAGGCTCCCAGCAGTCAGATCTTCTTGTAGGATACTGCCAGGTTTAGATGACATTTATTGTTATTTCTGGCTATAATGTAATACTCACAAAAGATTGTTTTCTTTTGTGATTTATTGCTTTACTGTAGATATTTTTCCTTATTATACTGTTATCATTTGATTAGTTTAAGACAAAAAGTATTAGAATTTGTTTCATTAGTTATTTCATTCTATTTAGTTAACTTTCAAAAGGCTGATATTCAAATGAAGTATAACAAAAGCTTGATTGTCAGATCAATGAGAAGGTAAAGAAAGTTCCAGAAGCAGTGCAGGTAGAATTTGGAAATATGGCTAAAGAATGAAACAAAAAGAAGCAAAAAGGTCAACATCAAACATCGCTGACTTAAAAAATACAAAAGCAGGATTTTTTGCAGCAGGCAAAGCCCTACCACCATCTCTAAATATACTGTTTCATCACGCAACCTTGTGAGTGAATGAAAACCTCTTTATCTTCACTGTCCTACCCAGAGCTCACAATTTTAAACAGCCTTCTTTCAACTAATCATTGGAATCAGTGAAACTGGTTTGCTGCATCTAATTTCACTGGAACTGTGTTGATGAACAGGAAGAAGCCCCAACCTTCCTGCATCCCTGCAACTTAAGTATACCAACAAAGCCTTAGGAAAAAGGAGAAACAGTTTTACTGAAGCTGGCTATCTAGCAATAAATACAGATGGTGATCTTTCACAAACTGAGTTTTTTTTTTCTTTTCCACACAATAATCAACCGTTTGAAACTGGCTACATGCTTTTGTTAAGTCATGGCTGTCCACTGTGAAATGCTATGCCTAAATCTGCAGTTAAAAGCTTACAATCTTTCCAAAGATGCCAGTGATGGGCTGGGGGTGACATCCACAATTATACAGTCAGCTGGGGGGGGGGGGTTCAGAGTTGTTTATGCAAGATATTTATTGAGCTGCTTTATTGATCACAACATATGGTACCTACAGATTTTTTGGACAGCTTCTCCAGAAAAACAAAGCTGCTTATACTAACTACAGTCCTATGAAGGATTTCTCCAACACTGTTGTCTGCAAATCTGAGAAGGATGCTAACAGTGATGTAGCTAGTCACTGGTATCTTTTCATGCAGAAAGATAAGTATACTATCAACAGTATTTTATAGATTGTAATCATTCAGACCAGTGCAGAAATTCCATCTGAGGTTAGGTTGCAGTATAGGCACATTTTTTTAATTAATCTGTTTTTAAATAGCGGAGCATGATGTCTCCTTTGTAAAAGCAGCTGTGCCAGCTGCTTCCGCCTGTCTTAGACTATTTCAGGGATGCCTGGTAACATAACTCATTTCAGCCTGGAACTCGGTACATCTTCTGAGAACTGCCTTAAGGATCTAAGCATTTACTTGACAGAGACAAGGATGAATGCACAACACAAGCAATGCTGGTGGAAACAGTGGACCAGATACCGATGAGAATGTAGAAATTTAAGGAAGGTTCCACAGGGTTTTAATTCAATAAAATGTAAGAGTATATCTTAATAATTCACTCAGTCAGCAAGACATGTCAACATGGGATCAGATCTAAAACTGAAGTGTTATACAGTCTAATTAGTTATTATTTTTGAGACAACAAATCATAGAGAAAAAGATGACAGGTTGTCTATTGCAAGGGAAACACAAAATATGATGTGAAAAAGTCAGAAACATGTAAAGACTTACTCAGACCTTTGTTAAAATGTTTCTATTCCTACGGACATGTCAACACAACCAGACACCTTATAAGAAGTTTTTTTTTAATATAGTTTTGCTGCTGTTGACTGACTTCATATTCCACAGGATGTGATACACAGATTTTCCTATGCCAGAGTGTTCATTCCAGCTTTGGTGGTAGAGATGTATAGTGGATTGGGAACTGCAAAATTGTGATAAAGAGATTTTTTATTATGCCCTACACCTACCTTGACCCCAGTCTTGATACACCTGATATTAGTGCATATGTTCATACTCCTGACACACCATTTTTTTCCCTGTGTGATCTGCTAAGCCCATTGCACTGTGACAAAATGCAAGGTGGACTTCATATGCCTTACCCCAGAAAGCATGAGCCAGTCACTAACTGGTCATTTCCACTCTCTGATTAGTCCGGTAGCGTCTGAGTCACTAAAATAACCTGGGTCACACAGATTCTGCAGATGGCACTACTAGGTATGAGTCAGAGGGGTAGTACGTTACTAACACTTCTTATAAAAGACACGAGTCACACAGTCACTTCTGACATTTTAAATTGTATTTATACCAAAAGTTAATGTATATATGTGAACTGTTTTTTTTAATATTTACTTCCAGCAGTGTTAGTTACTTTAAATAATGTTTACTGTTTTTCTGCATATCACTGACTTCCTTTGAAACTGTGAAGTTTTCTGCCGTCCAGCAACTTCTCATTGCACAAAATCATGCCAAACTGATATTGTTAAACCTGAACAATAACATATGGCCAAAATATTTTGCCATTTCCCTTGGCTTTAGTTGCTCCACATCTTACTGTATAATATTATATAAATAACATTATAGATTATCATTATAAGTGACATCATTTGTCTGTGAGTTATTCTTGCCTTATCATCACTTCTGATTGCCCAAATCTAACCCCTTCATCTAGTAAGTTTCCATTTCTATGTCTAGTCATACCTCTGATTAACTCTAGCCTTACTGATATGACAGCTCTCTGCTAGATACTGACAGCTGTTCCTGTCCATATTCCTTAGTCAGCTAGACAGTTGGAGACATTCTAACAATTTATTCCTTGACAGCTATCAGTAGTAAGACCTGAATGACTTTCAGGTCAGTAGTGACCATCTTTCACTGTAGTATGATGGTCTTTAGAAAGTAGTACAGACTTCTGCTGATTTCCCAGAGAGGTCAGGTGTCTTCAGTGCACCTAATCATCCTGTTAGCTACTGAAACACACAAAAAAATGTCCAGATAATGATTCCCTAAACAGTGTTTCCTTTATTGTTTATGGATGCTGAATGATTGCTGGCAGCTGACCCAATGGCATGAATGCAAGGTATCTGTCCATGGTACTGCGAGCCAGGATTTAACAATAAGCAACAATTACTGAAGCCTTGGTCAGGGAATTGGGGAAGGAATGGCTGGAATGTCACACTGGGGTAGAGCACAGTATATTATTTCTTTATTTATAATTTATTCTATTATTTAGAATATATCATGTGGTTTTACAATAATAACACCAAGGAGGTCTGAGAGGAAACTGCAGATTGTAAAACAAGTATCTATACATAAAATGTAACTATTAAAGAAGTACACAGAGGGATTAGACCTTTAAGAAGCACTCCAACAGACAACTCAAAGCGTATGTTATCACAGCACCTGTATTGTATATTGACCAACCTGCTGAACAAACGTTAGCCATATTAAACTCCCCAGTTGATGTTTTCTATAAGAAATCACAAGTGTGATTGTTGTGTACACCAGCAGTGATGTCTTTCTTTTCGGCGATTCCTCCCTACTTCATGTTTGTGAAACCGTGGAGTTGGTATATAAAGTTTGAAGGGATGAGGGACTTGCTGTCATGTAGGAGGTGCAGGGCGTGGCAGAAAATATGTATTTTTATGAGGTCGATTTCTACAGCAGTTGTGCTCTGTAAGCTGGTTCCTTGTGGATTTGTAACGTGACAATTTATAGTAAAAGCAATATCATATGCCCTATATGTCCTTTCAAGAGTTATTTGCAAAAGACATAACATCTGAGGGGAGGGTCAATGCATGGAATCTTTTGAGTCACTAGCTAGAAGTAAACACTGTGCTGGTGGTAATGGTGCAAAACAGGTTTCACAAACAAAATGACTTTTTATTTATTTAATTTATATATTTGGTTGGTGTGGTATTTTTTACCAGCAGGTGAAATGTACATCTTTGCTTTTGTTTTCAGTTAGTTTCCTAATAATTGTTAGAGCGATGAAGTGCATGTTAATTGAGGCTGCTTATCAGTTATTGCATATAACAACAGCTAGGGGGGAGGGGATTTCATGAAGACTAGAGGCTAAGTCATAAATCCACCTTGCACAATCTTATTTTCAAGCCTACTGCCTGCCCTGCACTAGTCTGTCTAGTCACACCTTGCACACCAAATCGATCCCTACGACCAGAAGACAAAAATCTCTTGGCTATCTCAAAACCCACAAGAAAATCAGGTCGCTCTCTGTATTCATACTCTGTCTCTATACTTTGGAGTTCACTACCTGTAGCTACCAGGTCCATGCCTGGCCTAACCCATTTCAAAGCCTCTTTAAAAAAATCATCTCAAAAATACATGACTGTGTTCCTGCATAAAGCCTGCCTAATGCTCAGGTCTTCCTTTTATGTCACATTTCAGTCCCTCACAGACTGCAAGATCCTAAAGCTCTTCCAACTCCTTCTCTGCTTCCATACCATATCCTTAAGCTACTGCTCAGGCTTTATTGCTTCTATTCTTCTTAACTCTCTCGCTGTCTATCTCCATCACTAACTTTCTGGCTGTTCTTTTCCTAACTGAAACTAACATTCTATTTTTCATGGACTATAATAGTCAATGTTACACATTGCACTACCTACGTACTATTTTTTGGACACTGTCTACATCATGTATGGTGAGAGTGAATATTATTGCCTATAATGTTTTAACTATACAGAATTGGCTAGATGTGTTGTAATATATTGCAACATCTCATTACATAGTTGGTTCTTTCAGCTTATTTTTGTATAGTATTTCTAATGTAATCTTTATTGTATTAGATTATACTGTATTTGTATTTTACTGTATGTGGAGCTTTTCTCCCCGGGCGTCTGCTGAAAATGGGTTCTGTAGACCCAGTCAGACCACCCCGGTAAACAAATGTCAACTAAATAAATAAATAAAGTCAAACAGGAGTTAGATGCAACCTTGTAGACAGTAGAACTTGAAATAAAGACAGAAGCCAGATCTGGGTTGTTGAACTAGAAAGTGGTTTGACAGAGTCAAAAGCCTTGCTAATATGACTCAGTCAGAGTTTTGAATCTGTGAGTGATCAGTGATGTAGACCATGGGTAAATAATACTGCTGGTATGGCAGGATGCCACATTTGGTGAGATAATTTGCAAAGAACCTCATCTAATGAGGGGAGAAGAAGTCTACACAGATCCATGTTTTTTTTTTCAGTTCATGAATCCCCTGCAGAGATCTATTTGCTTTTGGTTTATCAGTCTTCTACTTGAGACTGGTAAGATCACTTCATTTTCTCAAATTTGCAGAAAGAGAGGGAGGCTAAAATGAGACTCTGTATATTTAAGGATATGTTAGGCATACTCTTTGAAGGAAACTCATAAACCTGATTTATTTTTAAATAAAATTAAGACTGAGAGGACTGTGTTTACCAGACGCAGAGAAGTAGTAATGCTAGGGGCAGATTTAGAGGGCAGAAGAAGGGTGGGTAGGTTTAACTAATTGTAAGGATTCTTTTAACAGCTATGGAGGAGACTAAAGACGGAAGTGGAATTGTCATCAGACTAGCAAAAGTCAGAGCACTTTGGTTTTCCCGTTGGAGAGATAACTGCCTTAATGAATTGTTTGGAGTGAATAAATTGAGTTTTTCTTTAACAGCTCTCCTCACAACACTCATTCATTAGAAGACTGTACTGGTCACATTGTAAAAGAAGGCAGGTTGCTGGTTGAACTGGCTGAAATCTGTCTATTTAAAGGGGTACAGAATCATTTGCTGAAGCCCCTGCACCTCTCTGTTTTACGACATGTGATGATGTGGCCTGGGTGGGCAGAGATACTATAGATTAAAGGAGGTGGGGAGCTATTAAAGCAGGGGTTGGAAGTACATCCTCTGAAAAGAAGAGGAGGTAAACTTGAGTCAGCGAGACAAGAGCATGAAACGAGGCTAGTTCCAGTCAGACATTAAGACCAAAGCAAAGTATAAAGGAATGGAATGCAAAACTGAAAGCATGTGGGAGGAAAATAAGTACAGATAAGACAGCTGTAATAGCAACAAATGGTGGAGGTCTGAAGAAGCTGACAATTGAGATAGAAGGGAAAACAGTGGAACAGGTTAACAGTTCATGTATCTGGGAGGAGTGGTTAAGAAGAAGGGAAGTCTGAATGAGGTGGTCAAAGCTAGAATCAGAGGGGTTGCAGCCAACTTGCACAGAGTGTCAGATGTAGTATATGTCAGAAGAATGCCAAAGAAGCTGAAAGTAAGGCATAAGAAACAGTGGTGTGACCAGTACTACCGTATGGTACGGAAACCTTCACCAGTATTGGTTTCTGCTACAGGCCGGTCAGGTCTACACAAATCATAACGACTATATTATGTGTAAACAATAAGACAGTAGAGGGTTGCATGGAACAGATATTACTGCACATCAACAGGGTGGTGTGAGGCATGAGCCCAAAGGGTGAGTGTCTTGCAGTCTGTGGATGTTTGTAACATCTGTACAAGTCACACCAAAGTTCTTTGTTGCACTTATAAAATGAACATCTCTACTTTTTAAATATGAATTTTACTGTGTATAATAACTACGTAGTGCATAGAGCTCTGTGATAATGTGCCACTATCAGGAAAAAGGCATGATAGTTAAGCACTACTTTAGCATCAGAACCAGTCTAAATGGCACTTTGAAGTACCTTTGTAAGCAGTGTTAAAATCATGTCCCATAGCAGGCATTGACTACCTCTAATACTCGCTAAGGGCTTTACTGCCTTTCAAAGATGGTAACACACTTTCTGTTTTTTTTTCTATAAACAGTAGTACATGGAGCATATAAAGCTTCATGTAAGGCAAAGAATTATGATTCGGTCCCCAATTATAACCCTTCATTATGTGTTCTTGATATAGAGTCCAAGATTCATGGCCTCCATGTATCAAACACATAGTAATCTTGTTACGAGTGGATACTCCATCATAAACCTCTAAATGTTTAATATCTCCGTAGGCATTTGAACTAACTGATTGATACTCAAGGTTATAACTTTTTATATATGTGGAATTTTATGACATATTCGGGACATTCATTTTAAAGACCCTTTTGTCAAATTGTTGTGTTCTGTTGTGAATTCAGTTTGTAAGCGTCATTTTGTATTCATCCTAATCCTCATCATATACACCACATTTTGGATCTGAGTTGAACAAATTAATTATCAAAACTTCAAATGATGGAGTTGAGCTTAAAATATTAAGGTTTCATGTTGTATTGACTTCCATTTTTGCTAACTTATAGAGTCTCATTTTAGCCTCCCTCTCTTTCTGCAAATTTGCTTAACCTTTAAGTATGGGGAATTTTGGTATGAAATTTTCAGGACCTTCATTCTAGAGACCTTTCTGTCAAACTGCTGCCTCATGTTTCATGGTCCCATTTGTAAATGTAGTTTAGCAGTCATCTTCCTAAATCACATTGTAGATCTAATTTACACAAATTCAAGTCAGGATTTGATAGCCTGTAGAAGGCATGTTCAAATTTTCTACTAAAAATATTAAATTTTGGTAGAGTTATGAACATTTGCTAAAAAACAATAGTTAGAAACACACTTGTTTTTCTCAGCTACACATTTTTAAATATGTAGAGCTTTCGTCTGAAATTCTGAGTGCAGTTACTTTATGGATTCTTTGGTCAAAATCTTGTGCACTGATTCTGTTCCATTTCTAAATGTCATTCCTCGGTCATTTTTCTTAAGTTACATTTTAGATCTGAGTT
The DNA here is from genome assembly GCF_019279795.1 of Protopterus annectens. Lineage (NCBI taxonomy): Eukaryota > Metazoa > Chordata > Ceratodontiformes > Protopteridae > Protopterus > Protopterus annectens. The sequence goes on from NC_056749.1 coordinate 110,264,591, forward strand.
GCACAAGTTTAGTGCCATTGTTCATGTGGCAGTGGTCTATACATGCTACTCTGAAGTTGTTTTTTCTACATGCTTTATTCCTCCCTGCCTACCTGCCAACAGACTTTCTCCAGTGAATTGTACTAATCCTTCATAATGTGTGGCAACATGACCACTGACTGGAGCAAGACTTACCAGCGGGAGTTGTCATGCAGGCAGCCATGAAGGCTGTTTTACTTCATTCATCAGTAGACCATCATCCTTCTACTCACTAAGTGGCTTTCTAATCCATGACATGGACTGTCCCCAACTGGAATCTTGAGGACCCACAAGAAATACCTAACATTACCATCAGACCTCTCTTTCAGCCTTATACCCCATCTCATGGTTCACCACATATCCACTGCTATCAATACCTTCCTAGTCTCTTATTAATGCAAACAGCCAAGCATTTCTCTGTAAGTGAAAAGAATCCGAAAAACAAATAAGAGCCACATGAAAAGGCTTTAATGCAATGTAATCTTTCCAACTTGAGTTCATAGAACTCTTCATAAGATCTAGTGAAGAGCTCTTTGAACTGAAGGCACTAAAATTAAATTAAAGCCTTTTCATATGGATCTTTTTGGTTGGTTTTTTTTCCATTTATTATTATTATTTTCTGGTTGTTGTATTCCCTTATAAGTCCTAACCCTCCACCATATGGCTGATGTGAGTAGTTGCATTATCACATGGGCTTTTTGTAGGCACTGAAGGCCACCATCACTAGCTTGGAAACACCAAGCCAATGTCCTGTAGTCCTGCCTGCGGAGCAAGCTGCCACTTGCATGGTGGTAATAAGCTAATTAGAGCCACATAAACCTCCTCCAAATATAGGCAACCAAGCAGATACTGTCTATGTATTCCTATTTTCCAATGCCCATCTGTTCCAACACCCACGTCACTGACTGATCTGGTGTTCTCTGTGTCATAATCATGGCTCAATCCCTCTATGCTACAGAACCAGGACAGGATTTTGAAAGAGTTCAGTTTGTTACATTTGGCAGAACTGTGCCATTATTCTCAAAGTTTTTCTGTAGACTCTGTTCTTCTTTTCCTGTTTTTCTTTTTTTTTGTTAGAGATATGTGAAAGATGAGTACAAAGACTTTTTTCCATTGTAGTTTGAGGTAACAGTAGGAAGAAAGCCTACCAGTGAGATTATGAAGGCTTTGGGGGGGGGGGGGGGTGGTTTGTGTCTGAGTGTGAAATCTAGCTGATGAACATTTGTTTCCTCCTATAAAAGGGATGCTTTTGGTGTGCTGGTCAGTATCATTCTGTGTGGTCAGTTTTCAGAGTTAGTACCCATAAGGTTATGAGCATGCAGTCTGCAACATGGTCATCCGTCTCCTTTAGTTGCTGCCATGTTAGTAAAGTGGTTCAAATGAATCCAGATGGCTTTCTTGTCTGTCAGTATTGGTATCACTTTGGTTGCTGCCATGTTAGTAAAGTGGTTCAAATGAATCCAGATGGCTTTCCTGTCTGTCAGTATTGGTATCACTTTGGTTGCTGCCATGTTAGTAAAGTGGTTCAAATGAATCCAGATGGCTTTCCTGTCTGTCAGTATTGGTATCACTTTGGTTGTTGCCATGTTAGTAAAGTGGTTCAAATGAATCCAGATGGCTTTCCTGTCTGTCAGTATTGGTATCACACAGATAGTGGTCAGAGCAGTACAAGAAAAATGTGCAGCATTACAAGAGTTATCAGGTAGAAACATGGACATATCTTCTTATTCATAGGTACATAGGTAGGTACTAGGCTATCGGCCCAAGGGCCTACGTAAGCCTAGCCAACAAGGTACCCTGGCTTACGCCACCCAAGAAAGTTATTTTTCTGTGCCACTGTCGAGCAGAGACACAGAAGTGATCCCCGGGGTGTATTTCCTATTTCCCATCCACTCATCCAGATTTTTCTTGAAGAGTGCTAATGAAGAACTTTGCTTGACATAGATGGGTATCCTGTTCCAGAGTATGGGAAGTCTCTGGGAAAGGAATCTATCCCTCCAGCATGTCCTGTTTATTGTGGTGACAAGGTTTAGGTCCCTCGAGCATGTAGCTCGGAGGGATTGGGATTTCTTTAGGTGTAGCATGTCCAGCAGCTCTGGGTTTGACATAGCTTTATATGTTAGGCAGAGATCACCTCAGAGTAGGTGATATGCTACGGAGTAAAGCTGGAGTTTTTTGAGTTGTTCAGTGTAGTGCATTTGTTTGAGGCCAGTAATCCTCTTTGTGAGGTACTTCTGTGGCCTTTCCAGCTGCTGCAGATGTCTTGTGAGGTACATGCCAAAAGGGGTGTTGTACTCTATAATGGGTCTAATGAGTGTCAAGTAGAGGGGAACAATGACCTCTTTTTTCCTGGATGAGAACCCTTTTATGATGAGGTGTGCCACGTAGAAGGACTTCCTGTGGCAATGTGACTATCAAAGGAGAGACTACTGTCCACCTGGGTCCCATGGTCTCTTGTCACACATCCCGTGTTAAGTACATTGCTGCCTATGTGGTAGTTCATGGGTACAGAGTTTTTACCAAAGGGGATGACATTGCACTTTTTGGCATTGAGCTTGAAGCCATGGCTCTGACACCAGGCATCTGTCTCCGCAAGGTCCTTCTGTAGGATGTCCACATCATTTGGGGACTTGACTATGCCTCCTAGTTTGCAGTCATCTGCAAACTTTGTTAGCCAGAGGCCTTCTGTGTCAGACTGTACTTCAGAGAAGTAGATACCAAACAGGAGAGGTCCCAGGACTGAACCCTGTGGTACTCCACTTGTCACTGGTTTGAGGTCAGATTTGGAGTCTGCAACTTTTACAGTGTGGGTTCTGTCAGTGAGCCAGTTAGCAACCCATCTTGTGACATAGGGATTTATACTTAGGTTTAGTGAGTTTAGCTATAATTCCAGAGTGGGGGATGGTGTCGAAAACCTTGGCGAGGTCAAGATAGGCTGTGTGAACCACCTTATCCTCATCTATGGCTTTGGTGACTGCCTCAAAGAAGTTGATCAGGTTCAGGAGGCATGATCTGCCTTTCACAAACCTGAACTGGGTGGGATCCAGAATTTGGAGGTTACCAATGTCTTTGTTTATGAGTTCCATGATGATACGGTCCATGGCCTTGCAGACCAGGCTCGTCAAGCTAATAGGGTGATAGTTCCCCTTTGTGGAGTGGGATAACTGTTGCTGTGCACCATTCAGTGGGCACAAAGCCCGGTGCGAGGCTATTATTGAACATGGTGCTTAGGTGGGGAGTCAGTTCTTTCATAGTTAGTGTAAAACGCAGCTTGGGATGTTGTCCGGTCCCATGGATGCTATGTTTTTGGCTTTAGAGAGTGCAGCTTTTACCTGCGTAGTTGTGAGTACAGAGACAGTACATTCTTCCTGTATAGATATGGGCCCTTTAGGGGGTGGGGGTGGGGGTAAAGTTAGCACTGAACCTATCTGCCAGCATGTTGGCAATATCAGTTGGTTCAGTAATTTTTGTGCCGTTTTACTGTAGCTCAGAGCAGAGTTATTATTAACATGACACCCTATTTCTTATTTCAGTCTTTTGTAACATTTCTGTACTATTGATGTTTTGGCAATATTTTTTCCTTATATCACTTAAAGGTGGATATAGTCCCCTTACAAATAAAAAAATGGCTGTCGATGTCCCACTTTTAAAGGTACATATATTCTCCTTTTCCTTGGAAATCTGCCAGCCCAGCCGTTAGCAGAGGATTAATGCTCTAACTCTCAATGTGCAAAAGCTGATTCCTTCCACATCCATTTGTCTACCGTGTGACTCTGAGCAAGTCACTTAGCCAAACAGTGCTCCTGGCTGTACCTAAAAAGGACACTGATGTCCAGTGCTCATACCCAATGTTTAAAAAATGTAGCTTATTAGGTTGACGATTTTCTTCTGTAAGGTTACGGAGAAAGTACTAACTAAGCTTATAGCTGAAGATATTGAGAGTTTATCCATACTCTGTATTCCTTGGTGCAATTTTCTCAGGAGATTTTTCTACATACTAAATGTGGTTTCTTTTTTGCATGTAGTTACTCTCGCTTTAAATGAAGGTTTGCCACTTGACACAATTTATTTCATCTTAGCCAAAGCTTTCAGTTTTTTTTTTGATACAGCATGTAATGGCTGAGGTGTACAGTTTTAACAATTTCTGGTACCCTGCTTAATGTGGTAAGCATTACAAGTGAGGTATCGCATAGATCAGTAGTGGCTCCACTTTATGTTGAAATGTTCCTTATAGATATTATACCTTTCTGAAAAGTCTGACTATCTAAATGTGTCAATGACTGAAAGGCAAGAACTGGAAACGGTCACACATCTTGTTGCTGGTTGTGATACACTAATGGCAGGAGAACTGTTTACAGAAATGCATAGTAATGTGGCAAGACTGCTGCATTGGGGCTTGAGCAAACATTATAATATTAAAGTAGCTGAGAAGCATTGGAAACATGAGCCACAAAGCATTATAAAAATGATGAAGTTTATATCCCATGGGATTACCCATTACAGTTCAAAAAATACATGCGAAAAAAACAGATACAGTAGTCCATGAAAAGAAAACAAAAGTAGCATTGATCATTGAAATTGCTACACCCAGTAACTGCAGTGTCTTAAGTACAGAGAGACACAAAGTCATAAAGTACCACGATTTATAGTCACAAATGAGGGCAGTGTGAAAGAAGGATAGCAAGACAGTTCCAATAGTAGTAGGAGCAATGGATCTTATAAAAAAGAATTTACAAACATACTTAGGTATGTTACTGATATACATGTAACTCCATATGAATTGCAGAAGGAGTCATTACTGGGCACATTGTGGGTGCTGCGAAGAGCACTTTTGGCTGACATCAAAGATTGAAACAATACTAATTTCATCAACTTTAATCATACTTTGAGTTTGGAATGGGGTCCTTTCCCATCATGGTATTCGAAAACCAAATGACTTGGAGAAATTAAAGCAAGAATTTGCATGATGGGCTATAGTACAGGATTTTATGAACAATGTAATCACCTGACACAATTGTAATGATTTTTATTTTAAACTTGACAAATGTTTCACACTTGCAGTTGAATAAAAAGAATGCTAAATGTTCTACAGCCATGCTAAAGACTTCGGCTTCAGCTGATGATAGATTACGGACTGCGAGCATTATGGTGTTTCTGAAACTCACCTTTAGCTGTAGTGTGTCATCAGTGTTTCAGAAATTTTCTGTATATATTTATTTGATACTTCAGAGGATTAGTAAAAGATGTAATGAAGTCATGTTACCTCTGTTTACATCTCTAGGTAGACCTATACTGAGGTAAAATATAGCTTTCATAGAATGCTAAGTAAATTGCCCACCTTGAAAAGTTGTATTATTTCACATGAAAAAGAGGTCTGAAATTATATAGTCTTGAACTTAGACAAACCATGTTACACTGTACTCCATTTCATGGTGATGAAATGTGGCAGTATAGACCTTTTAAGGATCCACTGTTGTGTGAATCCACTCTTTTAAATTACAGGGCACCCATTACAACCTTCAAGGTCTAGCTGTAGCTTACTTTAGAATAGTTTTCGTTATGTGTAAAGAGTGTTCCAGTGTTACACAAACTCAAATATATCCTCAGATGAGTCAGACATGTGATAGTGGCATGTACGCTTTGATTTTTTTGGTGGGGGGATCTCCTCACTCAGCCTATCAAGTTACTTCCTCAGTCTTATGGCTCGTTTGTTCTCCTAGTTGATGACCCTGGCCATATCACAAGACAGGGAAAGGGGTGAGCTATGACAAGCTACTTATCGTGGGTACATTTGTATTTTGTTTTTTTGCTTCATTCCATCCACAGTTTCACCACACAGAGCACGTACGTGAGTGATCTGCTGACAGAGCTGGACACCCTAATTTTCTCCATGGGTTGTAATCCTAACTGGAAATCCTTCCCTTCCTCTGTGACAAATAAGCCAGCACAATGTCAGTCACTCCCATCCACCAGCCAACTTCTCAGAACCACACTTGGATTTCATGGGTCACAGTCAGATATCCCTGGATCCCTGAATGCCACAGAACTGGACAGAAATAAGATTTTGAATGGCTTGTGGACAAACAATGAACTTATGCCTTTAATCCTCAGGAGTGAACCCCCTAAAATAGAAATGTTATTCTGAATGCTGTTTGAGAATTGGTGGACTATGTCTAGATTTCAGGGATGGTTAAGACATCAGGCTTATTCCAGTAACTTCCAGCTTCAAGGTACTCTGACGTACCGAACAGTTTGTGAGTCATGGTGAATGTTTTACAATATGAACTGAGAGAGATATTATGAACAGTAGTGAGTGAGACAGTGATTGTTAAATATGCCTCCTGAAAACCAGGCTTCATGTTACTCATAGACACAGTCATGGCAGCTCAGATCAGTTTTTCTCAAATGGCCTACTATAGAACAGAATACCAGATACTTGCATCTTAGGAAAGCGGGATAAAAGGACCGTTACTGGGGCATAAAGGGGGGCTGATGATGGCAAGTTTTGTCATTTGGGAAGAAGAAACATAGACATACTGTTTCCTGTTGAAAAGCTACAGAACACTTGAGAATTTTGTTATGAATGTCATGTATTACCCTACATTTAATGAGACTATTTATAATAGACATTTCATATCATAATGTCACTGCAAACTGTTTTAGACACCATTAGTATTTTTAACTTTTAACGTCTGTTTTGAGATATGGAATACAAACCCCTATACAATAGGATCACATTACAAAGTCTAAATAACCAAATCATAAAACTAAAGTGATATTTGATGGTATGGCAGATACCCCACTTTCCAGAGATCTCTTCTGGCACTAAAGTGAATCTTTCACCAAAGATGTTACAATTACCCAGTATATTAAATATTTGTTTACTCTAAGCACT